>NC_090319.1:197569021-197626020 GCF_040869045.1 Eurosta solidaginis
GGATCCCAACAACTATCTAGAAATGATGCCGAAAGGGCCCGCAAATGATCCCGTATTAGTCGAGAAAAAGTCCCGAAATGACCCCGACGGGATGCCGGATGAATCCCAAAAACCATCCAGAAATGATGCCGGAAGAGCCACCAAATGATCCCGAAAAGGTCCCCAAATGACTCCGACGAGATCCCGGACGGATACCGAAAACCATACAGAAATGATGCCGGTAGGTACCCCAAATGATCCCGAAATAGTCCCGAAATGACCCCGTCCGGATCCCGGACAGATCCCGAAAACTATCCAGAAATGGTGTCAAAAGGGCCCCCAAATGATCCCGTATTAGTCGAGAAAAAGTCCCGAAATGACCCCGACGGGATCCCGGACGGATCCCGAAAACCATCCAGAAATTATGCCGGCAGAGCCCCCAAATGATCCCGAAAAAGTCCCCAAATGACCCCGACATACTCCAGAAAAAGTTCCGAAATGGCTCCGAGGGTATCCACGACGGATCGCGAAAACCATACAGAAATGATTCCGGAAGGATTCCAAAATGATCCCGAAATAGTGCGGATTGACCCAGATGGGATCCCGCACAGATCCAGAAATTATCCCGGAAGGGTCCAAAAACTATCCCGGAACAGTTACAAAAAATCCCGAAATGGCTCCTACGGCATCCAGGACGGATCCAGAAATGATCTCGGAAGGGTCCCCAAATGATCCCAAAATGGTCCCGAAATGACCCTGATGGATCCGGCAAACCATCATGAAATTATGCCGGAAGGGTCCCCAAATGATCCCGAAATAAAACAGAAAAAGTCACGAAACGACCCATAGAGGATCCCCAAATGATCCCGTATTAGCCCCGAAAAGGTCCCGAAATAACCCCGACATGATCCCGGACAAATCCCGAAAAACATCCAGAAATGATGCCGGAAGGGATCCCAAATGATTAAAAAAAGTCCCGCAATGATTCCGACGGGATCCCGAACGGATACCGAAAATCATCCAGAAGTGATGCCGGAAAGGTCCTCAAATGATCCCCTAATAGTCCCGAAATGGCCGTGACGGGATCCCGAATGGATGCCGACAACTATCCAGAAATGATGCCGAAAGGGTCCGCAAATGATCCCGTATTAGTCGAGAAAAAGTCCCGAAATGACCTCGACGGGATCCCGGGCAACTCCCAAAAACCATCCAGAAATGATGCCGGTAGGTATCCCAAATGATCCCGAAATAGTCCCGAAATGACCTCGTCGGCATCCCGGACGGATCCTGAAAATTATCCAGAAATGATGCCGGAAAGGTCCCCAAATGATCCCCTAATAGTCCCGATATTACCCTGATGGGATCCCGGACGGATCCCGAAAACCATGCCGAAAGGGTTCCCAAATGATCCCGTATTAGTCGCGAAAAAGTCCCGAAATGACCCCGACGGGATCCCGGACGCATCCCGAAAACCATCCAGAAATGATGCCGAAGGGGTTCCCAAATGATCCCGTATTAGTCGCGAAAAAGTCCCGAAATGACCCCGACGGGATCCCGGACGGATCCCGAAAACCATCCAGAAATGATGCCGGAAGAGCCCCCAAATGATCCCGAAAAAGTCCCCAAATGACCCCGACGAGATCCGGGACGGATCCCGAAAACCATCCAGAAATGATGCCGAAAGGGTTCCCAAATGATTCCGTATTAGTCGCCAAAAAGTCCCGAAATGACCCCGACGGGATCCCGGACGGATCCCGAAAACCATCCAGAAATGATGCCGGAAGAGTCCCCAAATGATCCCGAAAAAGTCCCCAAATGACTGCGACGAGATCCCGGACGGATCCCGAAAACCATCCAGAAATGATGCCGGAAGAGGCCCCAAATGATCCCGAAAAATTTCCCAAATTACCCCGACGAGATCCCGGATGGATCCCGAAAACCATCCAGAAATGATGCCGAAAGGGTCCCCAAATGACCCCGTATTAGTCACGAAAAAGTCCCGAAATGACCACGACGGGATGCCGGACGAATCCCGAAGACCATCCAGAAATGATGCCTAAAGGGACCCAAAATAACCCCGAAAAAGTCCCTAATGATCCCGGCAACCATCAAGAATTTATCTCTCGAAGGTACGCAAATGATCCCGAAAGTACCCCGACGGGATCCCGGACCGATCCCGAAAACCATCCAGAAATGATGCCGGAAGGGTCCCCAAATGATCGCGAAATAATCCCGAAATGATTACGGAATAGTCCCGAAAATGCCCCAAAATAACCGCGACGGGATACCGGACGGATCCCGAAAACTATACAGAAATGATCCCGGAAGGGTCCCAAAATGATCCCAAAATAGTCCCGAAAAAGTCCCGAAATTACCCCGGCGGGATCCCGGACCGATCCCGAGAACCATCCAGAAATGATCCCGGAAGGGTCTCCATATGAGGTGAAGCTAATGATAAAACCATGTTAATAAGGCAGCAGGCGCAGGAGCGAATGAAAAGTTACATAGAAACGTACAGGTAAAGTTAATAAAAGCGTGCTAATAAAAACAATTGAAGGAGGGCGGATGGCGGTGGTAAAAGGAGAGGACCACTGATCGTTCCTCCAAAATTGTCTAGATCTCGATCTGTATGTGCCAGATACCAAAAACTATTGATTTAGGAGAAAATTTATATTGAGTTATAACAATTTATAGATTTTACACCAGAGTGGGAGATAAAGGGGGGGTAGAGGCGGAGGGTGTCACTGCTTACTTTGTAAGTCCTCGACTTATTTGACCCCTTGAGTCTGTGATATTGGTGAAGGCCAGTATACGTAAAGTTATAATGTGTAAAAATTATTAAAAAGTAATTGCTCGAAGAGGTCGTGGGACCCCCACCCCTCTTTCCATGTGCGAAAAAAATTTCGCTAGTAGACTACTGTCTGTGTCCCATATTTCATCAAAATCCGTGTAGCCATTCTGGCGTGATTCAGTCGCAAAGACGAAAAAATATAATAATTAAATTATAACTGTTCCTAGGGGGCGGGGACCACGCCCCTTTTCAAAAATATATAGCTAGTAGATCCTTCTAGACTATTGGCTATATGTGTGCAAAATTTCATCCAAATCGGTCCAGCCGTTCTTGCGTGATTGAGTCACAAAGACAAACGTCTGGACAAACATCCAAACATCCAAACATCTAAACATCCAAACATCCAAACTTTCCCATTTATAATATATATTAGATTATCGAGGCATTCGCCATGTATTACTATCTTAGTTATATGTTTTTTGTTATTTGTAAGCTCTGCGAGGTCTTTCAGACACTTCCACATCCGCTTCATGTTTCCGTTATTGCTGTGAACTCTGCCTTCCATATACATCTTCTTCTTATACTTAATAGTACTTTTGTACATTTTCTTTAATACATTGTATTCATCCCAGTATCCTGTTTCTGTGGCAATATTATATAGCTCAAGTTTTCTTTTATGGAGAGCTGTAAGCTCACGGTCATACCACTTATTTCTAAGTTGTATTTTTGTTCACTTCAGTAAGAATATTGTTCAGGGCTGTAGTTTTATTTTCTTCTCCCGCATTACGCATAAAGCTAAAATCACATGTTCTTAGCTTATTTAAAAAGTTTTCGGAACTATAGTATTCCCATGAGGTAAAAGTAGAGTAGCTTCTCATTTTGCAAAACTTTGTTGTTGGCACTATGAAATTAATTGTTTCATGATCCGAAATTCTATATTCAACTATATTTTCCGACCTAACTTGATCATTATTACTAAAGAGCAAGTCAATTTTGGTAGACGAGTTCTCTGTTGTTCTCGTATTGAAATTAATTCTTTGAATCATTGCCCTTTGTGCGAATAAACTTAATAGGTGTTTCGAGTATGTTGACGATATATTCATATTGATGTTAAAATCTCCAATTATGATATTATTGTCTGATTCCTTGAGGTTTTCAGTCAGGATTTCATCTAAAAACGTAATAAAGTCGGCGTCACTGCTACTCGGTGAGTGATAAAGTACACCAATTTGCCATTTTAACGCACATTTTTTGATTTTTATAATAATGCACCATATATTCATGTTAATGGCTATATTGCAGACTATACTAAACTCTAAATTTTCATGAACATACATCAAAACACCACCCGTATGTCTACTATGGGAATCGCAACGAATACATTTGTATGTCGGAATGTTTAATTCGGTATCCATTATATGATCAGTTGTGCATGTTTCTGCGCATAGTACAATGTTTGGTTTTCTTATTTCGACAAGCCTCTCCAGTTCACTTTTGTTTGCTGTTATACTACAAATATTGAGATATATACATTCTAAGCTATGCACCCACTACTCCGATTTTTGTACTTTTTATGCTTTGGTTGCTAATAAACAATCTTTTTTTTCCTTGCGGATAATTTTTGCTGATATACAGGACATGCTCTTTCCATAGTATCATGGTTATCATAAAGCCCAAGATTCAGTTCCTTATTTGCCCTCCTACAGTTGATACATTTCCTGACTGGTTCCTTATCGCATTGCGTATGTTTGTGTTCACCCAGACATTTTGTGCACACTTCTCTTTCTTTACAGTCACTGGCCTTATGATGAAAGCCTTTGCATTTAAAACAACAAAGTACTTGGACTGCATCATACACTCTGCACCGTTCCCAGCCTACATTTAACCTTTCTACAGCTAGTATATTCGTGAAAGCATCTACGTCCACTTCCAGTACTGCGTTGTAATACACATTCGAGCCCTTTTTCTTTTCATACTGTTTTATAATTTTTATGTCCGTTTCGGAAAGACACGCATTTTGTCGTTTAATTCTCTGCGCCAGTTCTTCACTATCATATTTAAAATTTATACCCGATACAACAACTGTCGGTTTCACTTTCTTAGGGATCTTGACCTCATAGGTATTTCCAAGATTAGTCTCGATGGCATTTTTAATTTTGTCTCGTTCTTGATCATTTTTACTTTCAACTATCACTACCCCGCTTTGCCTAGTTACTATATTCATTATTTGCAGCTATCTAGGGTCTACATTTGAATTAAGGTCATTTTTTGTCCTTTGCGCATCTTGTTTTTTGCTCGGTTTTACTATTAGTGGATGATTTTTTTTTATCTCTGGCAACGCTTCTTTTTTTTGTTTACTACTTTTTGTTATATTCGCATATGATATTTTTGCTTCAACATTATTGACATTCTGCTTCAGTTCATTGCACATTTTTTTGTTTTCGCTGCTTATTGCTTCAATCATTTTCTTATTGTCATCTTTGTTAGTTTTTAATTCGACACATACCTGTTCACTGCTTCGCTTAAAGCCTTCTGCTATTTCCCAAATTTTTTGTTAACCTCTTTTACACTTTTTTCACACGATTCTTGCGCTTTTTGCATAGCTCTAATTCTTTCACTGAAAGCTGTTTCCACCGCTTGTAGAAGGTGCTTTATTTCTTTTTCGTTCTTTCTAAGTGCATTATCAAATTCACTTCTATATTCTTGTAGTTGTTGTCCATTTTGCTTCACTACCATTTGCATGTCTTTTAATATGTCATCTACATTATGTACATACTGTACACAGCCAGTACACATAAATCTTAGCATTTCACATTCTTGCAGTTTATTAATGCTGTATTGGTCCAACCCAGAACATTTGGTCAGGTGGTAATATTTACCTCACACTCCTTCACATCGCATATTGGCCACTTCCCCACGTATCGAACTTTTACACTTGTCGCACTTTTTTTCCATTTTGGTTTAAGTAACTTGCATACATATATGTGCAGATGTATGCGTATGACTTATTTATATTAAAAATTGATTAATTTAGACTTTATTTTATTTAGTGTCACAAATAACTTCCAAATTAGTTTCCTGAATCTCTATCTCTCACATTAGATTATGTTATCTAATATTTTGATGAGGTTTTACAATTTTTCTATATAAAATTCAAGGAGCAAAATTAAACACGACCGTTCGTTTTCGCGCCACTTATATGAAGCCTATAGGAATTCAAATACGAAACAAGAAATGTTGCGACATGAAATTATAAAAATTCCTTGGTTTTAAGTAGGCTGCGATATATTCGGATTTAACAAGAAATCATATTTACTAGTAGTTGATTACTATTCCAAATTTATAGAGATAGAATTACTAAATTGCGGATATTCTGGATTGCAAGTGATAACGAAGTTGAAATCACTATTTACCAGATATGGAATTACAAAAATTTTTATTTCCGATAATGGACCTCCTTTTAATTCGAAAGACTTCGAGTCATTTTGTAAAGATTGGCATACAGAAAATACGACTTCTAGTCCATATCTTCCCCGCTCGAACGGCTTAGCCGAGCGTTCAATACAAACTATTAAAAAACTATTACAGAAGTTTAAAGAGGTCAGTCTGATCCATACGTAGCACTTCTTCATTATAGATCCACTCCAAAGGGATTATTGCCTAGTCCAGCTAAACTTCTCATGTCCAGAAAGCTGAGAACTAAAATACCATCTCTCAAAAAAATGTTAGAACCCAAAATCATTAAGGAATATAAAAAATATATAGAGAAATGAAAACCTTACAAAAATCGCCTAGAAGCTTGCCTCAAATTAATGCTGGCGAAAATGTTTTGTTTAAGAGGAATCCTACATCAGTTTGGTTTCCTGGAACTGTCGTCCCGAATTGCAAAGAGCCAAGGTCTCACATTATTCAATATGAAAAGGGTACATTATAGAGAAGAAACCGTGAGCATATTTTGAAGAAACGTGTAGAAATAAATAACGGAAAAACAGCAAATGTTGAATGCGAAACCGACATAACTGAGTCAAATAAATAAAAAACAACGAATATAGAAATAGAAGACACAGAAACGGATTTAGGAGAAAAACCTAACAATGAAGAATTTTATATTACTAAACAAGGAAGAAAAGTTATTCCGCCAACAAGGCTCAATTATGATAGCCCTAGTAAATAAATTGAACCAAAAATTGCTACATTACTGTGTAAATGGAAAATGCTATGTAATTAAAATAAAACCTAACTGAATTCATGAACTAAAAAAAGGAAGATGTTGTATTAATGTACATACATAAATATTTATATATATCTACCTATTTACGTATACTATACCACTGTGCACATATCCAATTCTACTCTTATACAATGAACCATCTCTCTTATGTTATCAACTCATTAACTGTATATTTTATATACCTATGTTAAGCTATACTAAATACTTAATGCTATTGTTAATTTAATATTGAAGTACAGTAATAAAGAAGACATTGAAACATAACAGTCCTTATGTCCTTGGACACGGTCTTCTGCTTGAGAGTGGTTTCCTGCATGTCACGCAGCACTAATACCGCGTACTCCAGTAGCTCGTCCAGGCTCTTCACTTCGAGGCTTGTGTATGAGATTGAGCCTCTTAGCGGAATCGCACGGGCGCTTTTTCCTTGCAGTAGAAGTTGTTGACTCTGATGGATCTCCGCTTCAAGGCGATCTCTCCGCACGATGTGCAGTCGCCGTCTTCAATTCCCGTGGTTATATTTGCAAGGCAGGGAGGACACGCGTGGGTTGACACAGGTCCTTATGGGAGTATTTGTACAGAGCCAAAATGCAGCATTATTCACGAGCCGTCTCAACAGATCCTGCAGCACAAACTTAATGGATATTAATGGATATTCGGATATGTTTCGGATATTCTTTATAAAAGCTCTGAAGTAGTGTCATTAAAGAACTCGAAATTAGCAGTATATGACGCCAATAAGGCTCATATATGATATCGGAAGGAGGCCTGTATAAGACTTATGTTAGAGGCAAAATATGAGCATATAACATTCGCTTCAGGCTCCTAAATGAGTTCATAACGAGTGCAAACGACCCAAAGTTTGGACCTCTTTCAGACTAATTGTTGACTCCGAGTGTTTGCTGGGTTGTTTGTTTAAAATCAAAACGAAAATTTTTTAATTTCAAATGACGTATAAATTTAATTGCTGAATTGTAATTCCAAGCAGCCTCGAGTCAAATGATTTTTAAATTACCAAAAAAGATACAAAAAGGAATATTCCGGGTATTTTCCTGGTATTTGCCCATAAAAATGATAAATACCAGGCAGAATCCCAGCTCTACATATGCCCTTCATGTTTCCTGGCTTCACCACCGAAATATTTGGAAGTCTTAGTGCGCCTAGTGTTGCCTCTTTCTCTATCAGAATAGGGAATGGAGGTATTCCCACTAAAGCACTAAGTGCATCAGCAGGGGCCGTTCTAATCGCACCCGTTATGCCAATGCAAACTAGTCGATGCAGTTTGCTTAGCTTTGCTGTTGCCGTCCTTTGCGTGGCCTTCTGTCACCAAAGTAGGGAGCATTGGCTTTACAACAGTATTAAATGTCCAGGATACCATTTTTGGAGATAGTGATGCCCCATATTTTGCCGTATAGTCGAGTACAGGCGAATAAAGCCCTTGTTGCTTTGTGACGGATAGCATCCAAATGGGTTCTATCCAGTGTTACCCCTAGATAATTAGCTTGCATTGATAATTGTATTTTTGTACCACCCAGGGATGGTTCTAGGATGAATGCTTTGGTATCGCACCACCTCTTTATGATGCGAAGGGCTTGTTGCATGCGATCTGATATTGTTTCCTCGTGCATCTCTGTGATGGAAATAACTAGGTCATCTGCATACCCTTGTGTGTCAAATCTCCTGGTTTTCATTAACTGAAGGAGATCATCTATGACCAGGGTCCACAGGACAGGGCAGTTCACACCCCTTGTGGGCATCCTCTTGTGGCCGCAATTGATTCAGTTGTCCCTTCCAGTTCCAAATTGAGTTTTCTACTCTTTAACATGGACAGCACCCATCGAATTATTATAGAGCTTATGTCTTTGTCAATCACAGCTTATTCGATAGCCCTGATATGCCAATTAAACGGCAAAGGGCTATATTTTTTGATTCTAGAGCCTTTTCGACTTTTACTGTGAGACTATGAATAGCCGTCTCCGAGGATTTCCCTGACTGTTAGGCGAACTGATTCGTACATAGAGGGAGTTTATTTAGAGTGACCTCCCTGATATGCTGATCTAGGATTTTCTTCATACCCTTTAGGAGAAACGAGCTCAGGCTTATTGGTCCATACGACGAGGTAAGTTGCTCGGACTTCCCTGGCTTTGGTAAAAATACTACCTTTACCTCTGCCCACCTGTTTGGGATATGGCAGAGCAGTAGTGATGCCTTATATGAAGTGGATAATACTGGGGCTATATGATTTATCCCTTGCTGTAACAGACAAGAATAGACCCCATCCAGTCCTGGTGACTTGAATGGGCTAAAATTAGACAGGGCCAATTGCACTGGTTTGACAGTGGCGAGCTTTGTTGCTAGGCTTTTTTCATTACCGCTGATGGTTGGCAAATCTGCCGTTATAAGTGGTGTACAATATTTTTTATTATTTTTAACATTTTTTCCTTCAGATGCAACTCTGTTTATTATACTAAAAATTTACTTTATTATTCTGCAACCTTATGTCACGACACTTTTTTATACATGTTATAAAATTAATCTCTTGAATTCTGGATACTGAAACAAACGCACTTAACATGAAAGCTAGGTAAAGAAAATTTAATTACAATTAATGTTTTACCAACATTAAAATGGTGCAGAAACCCGGGTAGGAAAGCAAACAAAATCAATTACAAGCTATTTCTACGCTTAAATTGTTGAACAATTTCCTTTCTGCAAACTTCATTTGAAAACATAAAAGAAATTGTGGATTCTCTAAGCGGCGCTATTGAAGACCAACGCAGAACTCAAGCCTATCTAATTCGAATCAAGACTACTTTCGAGACAAAGCAGTCGTTTGAAATAACGAGAAGCTACGTTCAGAGCCTGATCACAGAAATTTAAAATGTATTTCAGGTCTTTAAGCACGGCCACGAACAAATTTACGCTCATATACTCAACGCATCGCTTCAAGAGGACGACATTCCCTACCTGAAGGAGGATAATTTATATACCTGCAAAGATTTATACATAACTTTTATGTCCAGCTTGCTTGATCGACAAAATGAACTCGCGCCATGGACATCACCAGGGGTCCATGCCAGTACATTCGCCACTGCCACTACAATAAATGACACTACCACTGCATCAGCACGCTTGCTTAAAATAGAATTACCAACTTTTTCTGGAGACTACTTGGAATGGATACTTTTTCGCGATCTGTTTCTATCTCTAGTACATAATAACGACGTATTAACTCCGGTACAAAACTATTTTTATGTAAAGGTATCCTGCACCGGTAACCCTAATTGCTGAATGAATATCCAGCAACAGATGCTAGCTATGAACCTGCCTGGGCAGCCCTGGTAAGTAGGTTTCACAATAAAAGGAAATTAGTGGATCAAATTCTTAAAAGGCTTATCAATAACCAAACTACTGACGGGGGCTTGCAAAGCGTAAAATTATTGCTCGATCTTACTCGAAATATCCCTGAACTTTTGAAAATTTTAGACACAAGCACACTTAATTGGGATCCGATTCTAATATTTTTACATACCCAAAATCTTGACAAGCAAACCAGAAAGCAATGGGAGAAATCTCTAGGCGGTTCCAGTGCCATTCCTTCAGTACAAACTATGCTCACGTTTCTCGAAACTACCTATCGTTCCCTTGAATTTATCGAAGAAGGGGACACCTCAAAAAAGGTTGTACACCGCTGCTATAGCGACAAACAAAAACAGCAACAAGCTTTTCGCAAAGCTGTACATGCTAACGCCGCCACTACTGCCGTCAGTTCCACACCTTCAAATTATGTCTGTCCCTGTTGTCATCTTCTATATAAGTAAATGTTATAAGTTTTCTGCACTACCTGTTGCTAAAAAACAAAACTTTGTTCTACAAAATAAATTATATATCAGAATTGTTTAGGTAAGGGTCATACCCAAGAAACCTCATCATACGGTTCTACACAATGCATACGCTTTTCACAAAAACAAAATAACGAAAAAAGATTCTCTGTAAATCTTGTACCGATGTACAAACAACCAACACAATTATTTGTATTGTAAACTTAAAATATATGCACACATTTACGTATTAAAAACTCCCAGACCATTTTGGAGTAATAAATCTTTAAGGCTATTCCTAATATTCTGAATGCACCAACAAACGACTCAGTGGCATCTTCTGTACCAAATGGTCCAAAAATACCGAGCGAACCTAACGAAAGAAATAATCGAACATATCAATTTCTCCTTTATGTCATTGTGACATGTGAAAAGGGGAAAGAAAGGGAATCGAGGAAGGAGAGTCGGGGACGGCACTTCCGGAAAAGAAGCGGTCTCTTTTGATATCCAGACTTCAAGCTGTACGCATCGTTCGGTAAAGTCATAAATATAATTAATACTTGGTCAGTTCATCATAAGAATCATCCATCCACGGGGTAATCGACTTAACAAAGGCAATCGTAAGGAGTTATAAGTGGAAGTACCCGTACTTCGAGACAAAAAGTATATGGTAACCGTATTATTATAGCTGCGCGCTGAAGAGTACGGAAATTCTATTCACCTGGCGATATAAGTTTTTCAACTGCTGTATTTTCGAACACGTGGGTTAGAAGATTTTTTATTTATTTATTTTTTTCAGTCTACTGATTTATACATTTTACAGTCTAGACAGTTTATCACATAAGTATAAATATAACAAATTTAATTAAATAGTGTAAACAAACTTAATTTAAACGTATAAAAACTTGAATTGAGATCAATAACATTAGCGTAAATATTACAAAGGCGGATACACCTATTAATGGGTTCATTCAACGAGTAATTAGTTTTACTTACTGAATCAGCAAAAAAGCAATTAGATCTTAGCGATCTTGGAGGAATATAAACATTGACCAAAGCCTTTATGTCATCACAATCAATATTATGGTTAATTGCATTATATACAAATAGTAATGAGCACCAAATTCTTCGGTCATGTAAAGAATGCAGGCCGAGAAGCTTCCTTCTGCCAATGTAAGGCGGACGACCACCTTCGAAGTTAGTTTTATATAAAGCATATTTCGTAAAGACTCTCTGGACTCTTTCAATTTTTGCTGAGTATAGATCGTAGTACGGACTCCAAGCCATGGAGCAATATTCTAACGGGCTCCGTACAAGAGCAGTAAACAAAGATTTAAAGATATTTGGTTCTCTAAAATCCGTAGTATTTCTTTGAATGGAACCTATCAGTGTAAACGATTTGGAGGTTATAAAATCGATATGTTTATTAAAAGAGAGGTTGGTGTCAAATATCACACCCAGGTCCTTCATATCAGGCAGACGATTAAGCACATTAGTATCCAACTGATAGTCGAAGAGAACAATATCCGGCTTCCTAGCATATGTTACTATAGAGCATTTTGTGATATTTAAATATAAATGATTTAAACTACACCACGCTTCGAAAACAGTTAAATCATGCTGCAACTTAACATTATCAGAGGTACTATCAACTTTCAGAAAGAGTTTGACATCGTCAGCAAATATTAAACAATTCTCATATTTATAGTGAAAGGGTAAATCATTAATAAATAGTAGAAACAATAAAGGGCCGCTGTGGGTTCCTTGCGGAATACCTGACCACGCATTAACACAAGTGCTGGACGTGGTGGACCCCATTTTCACAAATAGTTTCCTACCACTAAGAAAACTAGAGAAAAAACTCAGTAGCTGACCAGTAATGCCGTACATTTTTAATTTATGCAACAAAACTTCATGGTCTACCTTATCGAAGGCTTTAGAGAAATCTGTGTATATCACATCAAGTTGGGACTGGCAATTGAATGCCTTAACGATCTCGGGCGTGACTAGGAGTTGATTAGTACACGTAGTTCTACCAGGCATAAAACCGCGCTGGCAGGGATTAAGTATATTACATCCATAGATAAAGTTTTGATTGAATGACCCTATCAAACAACTTTGCCACTGTGCTCTGTTTCACTATAGGCCTATTGTTACAAATGTTATGTCGGTCACCTGATTTAAAAATTGGGTGTAACGAGCACACCTACCAGTCGTCAATAAAAATGCCGTCAGAAAGACATGCGTTAAATTTACTGGTAATTGGACCCACTAAAGCTTGTGAACAAGTTTTGAAAACTGCGGAACAAAGTCCCTCGTTATCCAACTTTGAACTTAAGGTTCGAAATCGCAAGAGTCACATTACACTCGTCCACAACAAATGTTGATATTGGTGGTAATGATGGGAAGCCGTGGTAGGAAGTGATTGGTTGTCGTGCACTTCAAAGACCCCTTGATAAAATTCAGCGAACAGATTGCATGAATCCTGTGGGTTATCATAAACTAACCCGTTAAACACAAAGGTAGTTGGAAACCCATTTGACTTTCTTTTTGAATTAATGTACTGCCAGAAAGATGATGGATTAGGTTTGAGACCTGATTCAACTTTAAACATATACTCCTTGAACAAAAATATGTGAAGGCAATCAAAGTCAATACGAAGTCGCTCAAAGTATTGAAAGTCCCTCTCGTTCTGACTTAATTTGAAACATTTAAAGGCTTTGTTCATTTTATTTTTTATATTACATAAACGTTTATTAAACCAAGGTGGTTTATTATTTGCGGATATGCGTTTTAGCGGAACATATTTTGATATTGCTTAAGTTAGTAACAAGTGAAAATTTTTAAAAGAAAACGGCGGACTATTTGGTGTGTTCAGAAATAACCAATCAGCTGAGTTTTGAAAATCATTAATTGCAGAATAATTAGCTTTTAAAAAGTCGTATTGCTGTAATGAGTCAACTGTAACGCGTTCAAAGTTATAAAATTCAAAACTGATATTAAGTGCTTTATGGTGAAAACAATTTAAGGAAAAAGGGGAAAAGTGTTCACTACAGATAGCCTTAAGGTCACTTGATACAAACACCAGATCGAGCGCTTTTCCACCGCTATTTAATACGGCGTTACAATGACTAAACCCATTAGATAACAGTGTACTCGTAAAAAACAAATCAATGTCTGACTTCAGATTTATTGGAACTAGAGTCCTGTTGTTATTAAGCCAGGAAATATTACATAAATTAAAATCACCAAGATAAACTACTTCACCGTTATCCTTAGCGATATCAATAATGTATATTAGATTATCCAAATTCTCGTTATATAATTCTATATTGCTATTGGGTGGAATATAGGATAATAATATAAATAAAGATTTGTTGCATGACATTTTAATGCTAAAAGAGATATGTTCACATGAACCATTGGTGTGAGGAAATGTTAGCATTTGGCTGCAAAAGTCAGCCCTAATAGCTAATAAAACACCGCCCCCTCGAAATAACCCTGATGCGATTGGACAGCGATCCTTTCATAAACCTGGTAGTAGCTATCGAGATATCCAGACGATGAAAAATTTTCATTAAGCCAAGTCTCGGCGATGGCGATAATATCAAATTTATGAAATGATGTGCAGCGAAGAAACTGGAGGGATTTACTATGCATGCCGCTCACATTCTGGTAGTACAGAGAATATTTAATGATTGGACATAATACTGAGCTCGGTACTTGGGAGGATGGTAATAGATTTCCGGAGCTTATTCCCCCAATTAAAGAAAATTCCGGAAGGGTCTCACGTTCACTCCAGATGGCCAAAGCGAATGGTCGAACAGTTTGCTATAATAAATAAGCGGTACTCCCAGTCATACGTTTTAACGAATCCGGAGCCACATCTTTCTTCACCAAAGCGAAACATGACATTTCATTCGCATTAATAGCAGCATTCTTCGCAACATAGTCGATGATATTTGCAGCGGTACCGAAGTCCTAAATGAGGGAAAATGTTCGTTGTATTACTACCTCTAACCACATTATGCAAACTTTCTCCACTGGGCACGCTAGTATTTGCCCTACTGGGTATGTTGTTATTTGCCTTACTGGGCAAGCTATTATTGAGAGGCAGTGGTACACTAGTATTTTCAGCTGTGTCGGCATTAACGTTGGCTGGTTATGTTGGTTGCATTGTTTCATTGGGGACGGTTGACGAAGATTGCAAAAGTAAATTAGAGGCTGCAGCGCCGACGGCATTAGCATATGTGGGTAATAATGTTTGTGCTGAGTCGTGGGTGGGGGGAGAGGTGGAGGCATCGTCTAACAAAGATGGCAGAGCAGATTGTATGCCAGAGATGTTGAGAGAATTATTGGTATATACTGGCATAGCGGCCAGAGCACCATCTTTGCCTGTAACCAAAGGCAAGCGGGCAGAGCACTGAGGCTTATTGCGAGAGCGAGACTGTACCTGTTTCTTTACTTTTTATTGTTGTTGCTTAACGTTAGCATGGCAAACATCATTGCTGGCAAATTGATGACGTAGATTATTCATTTCAACAGTGAGCGCATTAACAGCAGTGGTGACGTCGTTATCGTGCAATTGTTTTTTCAACAAGCCCAACTCCGACTGCAGGTTTTTGGTTACTTCCAACAATCTCTCCTTGTCATTATTAATAGCGTTAATCAGAGTTATTGCGCGAGCATATTCAGAACGAAGAGCGACCAAATCGTTAAAAACACTTTGCAGAGTCATCTCTTCGAATACGTCAACTTCTTCAATTTGTCCTTGCTCTTGTTCATTATTACTCTCGCTCAAGTTGATTAGGCAAGGGGTAGTGGCTGGATTTCGTAGCGATAGGCGACGAGCATTAGCACAGCTTTTGCAAACATACCTGCTGTCAGTGTTGAGATGATAATCCAAGTCGTCGTGAGAAACACCAACACAAACCAAGTGGAAGAATTCGGTTCATTCGGCACATTGAACCTTCTCGCTATCTTTGCGATCGACTTTAGAACCACAAACACACGGCATTATAAACAATTATGTATGTACGTTTATGTGCAAATGTGTCACTTTTTTAATTATTAAGCGGTAGGACTATGTTTATTTAAATTTAATTTAAGTTGAGTTCACTTAATAAAATCATGTATCAAACTTAGCAATGTGTCACTTTTCAATTATTAAGCGGTCGGATAGTGATTATTTCGAAGTAAATTTACTAAAGATTCAAAGTAAATCTTTTTTTTTTTTGTCCCCGTCTTCGGACAACACTTATTCTTATTAGACTATTACCACTCTTTAAGAGTTTAAGAGAAAAAATCTAATAGCTGAGAGGTTAAAAAGTTTCATTGTATACCTTAATACATATTGAAAGCCAATTGCGAAGAAAATGGGAAGAATAGCTAAGAAGGAGTAGTTACTTCACTTACGCGGAGATCAGTTTCCACAGTTTCGCGTACAAACGTAGTAAAGTTTCGCACTATTAATCAGCTACAAGTGCTCAAACGTAAAAAAAAAAAAACAATATATAAAAACAATAGATAATTTTAAAATTAGGCCTTAATATATTTGGTTATTAGATGGTGTAATTATCTTTCTTAGTCACATCATATTTTAAAATAAAAAAAATAAGATAAATTTTTTTAAGACAAAACAAAAATGAAGGAATAGATAAAAATAACCTATGCAAATATAGTGG
Source organism: Eurosta solidaginis (assembly GCF_040869045.1). Lineage (NCBI taxonomy): Eukaryota > Metazoa > Arthropoda > Insecta > Diptera > Tephritidae > Eurosta > Eurosta solidaginis. Next base: position 197,585,525 of record NC_090319.1, read on the forward strand.
GAAAACAAAACAAAGAAAAAAAACACAGAAAAAACGTTAGTTAGAAAAATATGTGTAAGGAAAAGCATGAGAAATTGAGAAAAGAGGTGCGTCGAATACCTGAGTTGAAAGCACAGAAAAAGAAATTAATCAAAAGTGAGAAAATAAATACCTAGAATTAATTCGTAAAACTTTAGAAACTTGTAAATTTGGGAAACGGTAAAAAGAAAAAAACTTTTGTTCACAACAACGAAAAGCAGCGACTTGGAAGGCCTTCGAAGCAGCGCTCTACAACAACGAGCAAGTAAGTGACTCTTCTTCTTCACAATATGTTTTTTGTATTCACAATCATACTACTGCTATTAGGATTGCGATAGAAATTTAATTCCAATTTTTTTTTCCAACGAATATTCTTTTTGTTCTTATTCCGCCTCTTGGTTCTGTTTTCATACTTCTTCTTATTAATTTATTTGTAATATAAGATCATAAAAGAAAAACAAGTTGGAAAACAAAGAAAAAAGATATAAATATATATGTAGTTATTAAAATTATGAATATTTTTGAAGTAGCCTTGGCAGCAAATTCTGCAACAACAAATCACTTTTATAGATTTTAATTACGTTGGACATAATATCGTTAGCACTTAAGCATAACCCATGTATATGTACGTAGGAAAAAAATATATGTATAATATACATTACATATGTACATATATACATTGTATATGTATATAGGTTGTCCTGTATGGAGAAGAATGTGAATAAACCAGAATAATTTAGTCTAATATGGTTTGGTAAACTTTGAAAAGTGGTCTGAAATTATTTGGTTTTGGGCGTGTTGATGGGGTTTCAGAAAACATCATGAGACCATGGAAGGGTGGGTGAAGGGCATCTTTAAATAATTGCGAAAGCTACTAAGCACGAAAGTCTACGCAAAATGGAATTTAGGAGGTACTGGTCTGTTTTTTTTTTTTTCTTGTACGATAGTTTCCTCAGTGTGCAATTTCTTTCTCTGTACGAACCTTCCCTTTACAGTATTCCTCGCTGTCCCTGAAGCTCCGAACTATCCAAATCCACCTGACTGAAGCTGCTGGTTACTGCGAGTGCACACTATAGGGCCAAAGGGGCATTCCACTGACAGGAATATGAATCAGTGTAAAAGCCGTAGTTACTTTTACATACGTGGTTAAAGGTTTCATAACAGAAATTGCGTCAAAGTGTGGGGCCAACGCGAAGTTATAGTAGGTTTCCATCTTTATATTCCCTCTTGGAATCTGTTTTTGTCAGTCTGTATTTTTTTGTGCGTTTAAATTTGAAGTTTTTAATTGGATATGGCGGCCCCCGTGGTGTGATGGTAGCGTGCTCCGCCTACCACACCGTATGCCCTGGGTTCGCACCCCGGGCAAAGCAACAACAAAATTTTAGAAATAAGGTTTTTAAATTAGAAGAAAATTTTTCTAAGCGGGGTCGCCCCTCGGCAGTGTCTGGCAAGCGCTCCGGGTGTATTTCTGCCATGAAAAGCTCTCAGTGAAAACTCATATGCCTTGCAGATGCCGTTCGGAGTGGGCATAAAACATGTAGGTCCCGTCCGGCCAATTTGTAGGGAAAATCAAGAGGAGCACGACGCAAATTGGAAGAGAAGCTCGGCCTTAGATCTCTTCGATATTCGCGATAATTTGGTTAAATACTCTTTTTACTAACCAATTGCAATTAACTAAATTGAAATTAAGCTGCTATTACATTTTGTCAAATAACTTATAGGATATTTATTCGCAAAGGCTACATGTCTAGCTATAAACCATAAGAAATTTGCAATTTGCTTCTTTAGGCTTTAGATTATGTTCGCTTCCTGGGTTGTTCTTAGGACTCTGGGTTAAACTAGCTAAATGCTAGGTTAGCCGGCACTTCATCCAGAGGGAAGTAACATATTCTGATTTTATTTCGTCGAGAAGTTAAACGACCCCCTTCAGTTTAATTACTCTTTCATACTTTTAGTGTATGCTTTAAAATAACAGATTAATAGATTTATTTTAGAGTATTTTCTCCCAGAATCTCCTCACCATTTAGCTTGGACTAAAATGCCGTTTTTACGGCCATCAAAACCATTTAAGAATAAGACCATTCGTAAAATTGTAAAAGTATAGTTTATTCAATATAGTTGTTGAAATTTTTCATCTCAAATAATTTTTTTTTTTTTGATAAAGTATTTTCTCGTTGGCTAACTTTGCTTTGAATTTGGAAGGGCTTATCATATATTTACTTTTAGAGCAGTGTCAGTTAGACACCCATGATAATTTTCCAGATCAGGCAAGCACTTGTAAGGTTTGTCTTAGAGTTTATGGTGAGAATGACGGTATACTTCACACTGCATGCTCACACAGATTTCATAAGAGCTGCTTAATTTCGTGTCTTAAACGAAACTCGTCATGCCCCGAATGTCATACGGCATGCATTAGCCGTAATTTGCCTTCCACCTCTAATACCAGCAAAACAGGATTTGGTAAAGAGAGTATGCAACCACATTCCGTTGCGGAAAAACTACCTAGAGTGTCTGCAAACGCTGGAGCACCTATCTCTCAACAAACAGAATCTACACTCGTAGAAGAATTGCGTATTCGCAGTATGTTTAACGCAGTAATTTCCGCTAGGCAAGCAAATCTTGTTAACGATATGGAGTTACGGGTAGGACAGATGATTGAACAAAATATAGAAGATGTCTTAGGTAACGTTTTGGGCCGCTTAAATCTAAACGCAGGCCAACCCCCTATATCCGATGGCTCACAGGGTAGGAACACTTCTCCACCATCTAGAAATGTTTTAACCCCCACATGAAATGCCTTACCTCGGAACTCACTCCACTCAAAATAATTTTAATACACAAATTGATCATATACGATTCAGCGGCACTTCCTCTACGGTCCATAATACAAAGATTGCCCAACTTATCGCAAGCTGGGATATAAAGTTCGATGGAACATCCCGCTTAACCGTGTACAGCTTTATCTATCGGATTGAGTCCCAGGTTCTCGATACACTAAATGGGAATTTCAATTCACTGTGTGAAAATGTGCAAAGTCTATTCAAGGTCGAAGCCCAAAATTGGTATTGGCGCTATCGCCGAACAGTAGATCGGGTAACATGGCCGTCTCTTTTTCAATCGTTACGAACGCACTTTGACGAACACAAATCCGATACAGAAATCAAAGAAGTTATTCGTTCTGGAAATTAGGCAAGACGGAAACGTTTGATGAATTTCGAAATACAATTTTGAAAACAGCCGAAGGCTTACACATTTCGTTGCAGGTGCAGGAATTGATTGAAATTCTACAAAGAAATCTTCGACCGCGCATACGTCAACAACTTTTGTATGTCCCTATAATTCGATGGCAGAACTTCGCAGACTCTGAAAGGAGAAAGGTTACTGAATGAAATAAGTAATGACCAGCGTATGATTCCGCGCTGCCAGGTAAATGAGCTCGAGTTTGAAGAGGACCTTTTATCTGATATCCCTGTCACTGAAGTAGACGAATTAGGCCAAAAACTAAAAGGTACAAATATAGCGGAATCTATAAGCCCAAATGCCCCACGCGCCATCCGGGAAACGGGAAATCGAGCGAGGTCCCGAAACAGGCTCCTCGCTATGACCCGAACCTATTCAAGTAAAATCTCTTCTACCCCCTATTGTCACAAAAACTAAGTGTACGAAACTAAAAGCCATCGTCCCTTGTGACTTCCGGTTGCGAAAATACCAACAAGCTAAAAGCAAGATATTTGAAAATTTTCCGCAACCTTCCGCCACACCTAGCCATTCTGCAAAGCGTACGAATAGCTTTTGGAGAAGATTAAAGGCCAACATAAAAACATTTCGGACATAATTTGTTCAGTAACCAACAAAGGATCCGACTTAAGGCCATACGCTCAAATTTTGTTATTAGGACGAGAGGTTTTGGCTCTTCTGGATAGTGCAGCGCAAGTATCTTGCGTAGGTGGCTCACTAGCTAAAAAAATTTCCAATATTTATAAGCTAAAGCACCACAAAACTGATGTCTGCACCGCAGACGGGCGTAAGCAAGTGGTTTTTGTAACGATAACCCTAAAAGTGAATTTTAAAAAATGTTCATATGACATTAACTTTTTTGTCATACCCGGAATGTCCCAAAACGTTATTTTAGGTACAGATTTTTGGAGAAAATTCCAGATAGCACCGCATATAATCTCACAAATCGATATCGATGATTGTAACACCATTGGAGATTCTAATAAGATACTCCTAACCATAGATCAACAAAATGTCTTAAGGACAACTCAAAGCAGAATCCCTAACTATGAGAAAGAAGGGTTAGGTAAAACCGATCTAATGGAACACATAATTGAAGTGGATCCACATGTCCATCCAATAAAACAACGTTATTTTCCTATGTCTCCCGCCATCGCTTAAATTAGGTGTTATTGAAGAATCGCCTAACAGTCCGTGGTCCAGTCCGATAATTTTAGTCCGGAAGTCCGACAAAATCCGTCTGTGTTTAGATTCTAGGAAAATAAATCAAATTACCGTGAACGATGTGTATCCTCTCCCGCATATAGAAAGAATTTTGAGTAGGTTGCCAAAAGCAGAGCTCATTTCCTCCCTCGATCCCCGTAGGGCATTCTGGCAGATTCCACTAGCAGAGAGCTCCTGGGACTACACTTGTTTTACGGTACCAAACCACCCTCTATATCTATTCCGCGTGATGCCATTTGACCTTTGTAACGCCCCAGGCCTTATGCCGTTTAATGGACCGCGTGATACCACCACAGCTTAAAAGCCAAGTGTTTGTTCATCTTGACGACCTTCTTATTGTTTCACCTGATTTTGACACTCATATGATGGTTTTGGCAGAAATCGCAAAACAGCTAAGAAAGGCCGGTCTTACTATCAATTTATCCAAAAACAATTTTTGCATAAAGGAGGTGAAGTACCTCGGATTTATTGTTGGTAATGGTACTCTGCGAACCGATCTAGATAAGGTTTCATATGTAACAAATTATTCAAGGCCAACCATCGTCAAACAATTGCGTAGGTTCCTGGGTATGGCGGGTTAGTACCGCCGATTTCTTGTCAATTTCGCAGCAATAACTTCACCTCTCACTTATCTTCTTAAGAAGAGCAATAAATTTAGTTGGACGACAGAAGCGCAACAAGCTTTTGATGCACTTAAGGAAAGGCTTTGCACAGCTCCTGTGCTTACCAATCCCAACTCCAGAAAACCATTTATAATACAATGTGACGTTGCAGTTTTGGCACTGAATGAAGAATGAATAGAAATGCCAGTAGCGTATTTCTCCCAAAAGCTCAATAAAGCTCAAGGTAATTATGGCGTAACTGAGCTAGAGTGCCTTGCTGCTTTACTGAGCTTAAAGAAATTCCGTGCATATGTTGAAGGTCAAGACTTTAAAATTATAACTGATCACGCTAGTCTACAATGGCTCATGAGGCAACCAGACTTTTCAGGACGGTTAGCTTGTTGGTCTTTAAAACTTCAGCAATTTCGATTCAACATTGTCGCGTATAGTTTATCTCGGCAAAATTTTGAAGAAATGTATTCTGAAACAAATAAAGTTGACGAGCTCGCCATCGGTCCGCTCATAAATCCGAATTCATCAGAATTCAAGTCCGAAGATTACGAGACACTCAAAAACAGAATTCGAAGTAATATATCTCGTCTACCGGACCTACATATTCTAGATGACCACGTCTATAAGCGGACAGAAATGGCCGATGGAGATCCCGAAAACGAAGCATTTAATTGGAAACTATGGGTACCTAAAGCATTAGTTCCAGAAGCAATAGAAAACCCACCTGCACCACCACATAAATGCCACGGTGGAATAGGTGAAACACTGGAACGTCTTCGAAAGAATCTTTACTGGCCAAACATGACCGTTGATGTAAAAGCCCATGTCGCAAAATGTGAAACTTGTCACAAAAACAAATCTCCAAATATGACCCTTCGACCACCCATGACAACACAATATGTAGTGCAAAGACCTTTCTAGAAACTATATATTGACCTTCTGGGACCATATCCGAGGTCTAAGCAAGGCCATATCGGAATATTAATGGTTTTGGATCACCTTACTAATTCCCCTTGTTAAAAGCCATCAAGAAATTTCATGCTTCAGTGATATGCGAATTTTTTCACGACCAAGTGTTCGGCATATTTGTTACACCGGAGGTGATAGTAAGTGATAATGGAAAGCAATTTAAATCAACCCAATTTAACCAATTGCTTGACCAAAGAGGTATACGACATGTGTATACTGCGTTATATAGCCCTCAGACAAATGCAAGCGAGCGCGTTAGTAGATCTATAATAACTGGAATCAGATCTTATCTAGCTAATGATCAATCTGTTTGGCATAGGCGTCTATCGGAAATAGGAAAAGCATTGAGAAGAGCATACCACCAAACAATAGGTTTTACACCCTATTACGCTCTTTTCGGCCAGCAAATGATTACTCACGCTGAAGACTACCAGCTACTACGTCAGCTGCATTCAATAAATACAAGTTTGTTATACAGGTCAGATAAACTTCAATTGATCCGCAAAACTATTGGCGAAAATATTAAGACTGCTTTTGAAAACTCCGCAAAGCGTTACAACTTACGCAGTACCACAAAAGCGTTTAAAGTCGGGAATATAGTCTTTCGATGAAACTTTGTTTTGAGTGATGCCAGCAAACGATTTTGCGCAAAATTCGCTCCAAAGCTCGTGAAAGCTAAGGTCGTTGTACTCAAAGGAAATTGCATATATCAACTGGAAGGTATGAATACAAAGAAACGCGAGTACTACCATCGAAAAGATATCCGCGACTATAGAGCAACAGAGGAGTAAACATACCATGAATTTAAGTGAGGGAGTGTGTACCGATGTACAAACAACCAACACAATTATTTTTATAGTAAACTTTAGAACTCCCAGACCATTTTGGAGTAATAAATCTTTAAGGCTATTCCTAATATTCTGAATGCACTAACAAACGACTCAGTGGCATCTTCTGTACAAAATGGTCCAAAAATACCGAGCGAACCTAGCGAAAGAAATAATGGCACATATCGAATTCTCCTTTATTTCATTGTGACATGTGAAAAGGGGAAAGAAAGGGAATCGAGGAAGGAGAGTCGGGGACGGCACTTCCGGAAACGAATCGGTCCCTTTTGATATCCAGAATTCAAGCTGTACACATTTTTCGGTAAAGTCATAAATATAATTAATACTTGGTCAGTTCATCATAAGAATCATCCATCCATGGGGCAATCGACTTAACAAAGGCAATCGTAAGGAGTTATAAGTGGAAGTACCCGTACTTCAAGACAAAAAGTATATGGTAACTGCATTATTATAACTGCGCGCTGAAGAGTACGGAGATTCTATTCACCTGGCGATATAAGTTTTCCAACTGCTGTATTTTCGAACACGTGTGTTAGAAGATTTCGAAGTAAATTTACTAAAGCTTTAAACTAAATCTTTTTTTCTCCGTCTTCGGAGAACACGTATTCTTATTAGACTATTACCACTCTTTAAGAGTTTAAGAGAAAAAAAATGTAATAGCTGAGAGGTTAAAAAGTTGCATTGTATAACTTAATACATAGTGAGAGCCAATTTCGAAGAAAATGGGAAGAATAGCTAAGAAGGAGTAGTTACTTTACTTACGCGGTGATCAGGTTTCCACAGCCTCGCGTACAAACGTAGTAAAGTTTCACACTGTTAATCAGCTACAAGTGTTCAAACATAAAAAATAACACTATATATAAAAACAATAGGTAATTTTAAAAGTAGTCCTTAATATATTTGGTTATTAAATGGTGTAATTATCTTTCTTAGTCACATCATATTTCAAAATACAAAAAAAAAAATATTTTTTAGGACAAAAAAAAATGAAGGAATAGAAAAAAAATAACCTATGCAAATATAGTGGGAAAACAAAACAAAGAAAAAAACTTTAGTTAGAAAAATATGTGAAAGGAAAAGCACGATAAATTGAGAAAAGAGGTGCGTAGAATACCTGAGTTGAAAGCACATAAAAAGAAATTAATCAAAAGTGAGAATATAAATACCTAGAATTAATTCGTAAAACTTTAATATACATATTGAAGCAGGGAGAAACTTTTAAATTTGGGAAACGGTAAAAAGAAAAAAAAATGTTTGTTCACAATAACGAAAAGCAGCGACTTGGAAGGCCTTCGAAGCAGCGCTCTACAACAACAAGCAAGTAAGTGACTCTTCTTCTTCACAATATGTTTTTTCTTTGTATTCACAATCATACTACTGGTATTAGGATTACGATAGAAATTTAGTTCCAATTTTTTTTTCAACGAGCATTCTTTTTTTTTTTTGTAAATTTATTTAATAATTTGGGAAAAATTTAAACAACGTGACATCAGGACGGACAAGGCGACAGCTGTTTCGATTATACCCTGTAAATCTCTTGAAAGCCTTTTCTCCCGGGAGTGGGATTTGAACCCGCACTCCTACGATGGTTGAAATTGTTACAAACGCATTCAGCCACGTCATGCCTTAGTTGTTGTAAAGTTTTTTCCCAATTGCCTTCTTTTGCATATATTATTCTTCTACACACCACATACTTCGTATGTAATTATGTGGTGAAGTTATGCATGTTGGTAATACTATGTTCAAACAGAAAAATAAATTGAGGAAATTTCGATTTGAATTGAGTGCTGTTCATACAACTCGATTTAGCTTACACAATAGTAATTTGATAGCTGGTTGGCTCATCTCTACAGCAAGAACATACCTTTGTTCAGACTGTCAAAATGTGCGTGTTGGTATTAGGCGAATGAAATGGAATGAAAACATAAAACTTTGAAATTTTTGTGTGTTGTAAGAAAATGTGTTCAATGTTTTGGTTTCATTTTGAGTTTGCCATCTTCTTTTGACAATCTCTACTCCAGTGAAATGAAAGACATAAAATCAGCTGATGAGATGAGCCAACCATATAGTTCAGCCGTGCGTAGCTGACGTTTAAATATACTCAATAAACACACTTTACAATGTTGCATTTGCAGTTTGAAACAATTTATTACGCAATTTTTTTTAAATTGGCAATTTATTATTACAATTTATTATATGACAAATTGCGTAATAAATTGCCCAAATAGTATAAATTGCCAATTTGGTGTGTGTTTGAACCTAGTATAAGGCGGTTTCAGAAAAACTTGGTATTGTTGCTGTTTTTTTCTATTTATAGAACTACAACGAATTAACAAAATGTTGTCTGTTTGTATGAGTCAATCGGGGATTGCCCGTATTGCTTTCAATGTATGAAAACATTTATTTCGGGAAATTTTTAATTTTATAATTTATTTAATAATTTGGGAAAAATTTAAACAACGTGACATCAGGACGGACAAGGCGACAGCAGTTTCGACTATACTTTGTAAATCTCTTCAAAGCCGGGAGTGGGATTTGAACCCGCACTCCTACGAAGGTTGAAATTGTTCCAAACGCATTCAGCCACGTCATGCCTTAGATGTTGTAAAGTTTTTCCCAATTGCCTTCTTTTGCATATATTACTCTCCCACACCATATACTTCGTATGTAATTATGTGTTGAAGGTATGCCTGTTGGTAAGTCGGTTTCAGAGAAACTTGGTATTGTTGCTGTTTTTTTCTATTTATAGAACTACAACGAATTAACCAAATGTTGTCTGTTTGAATGAGTTAATCGGGGATTGCACGTATTGCTTTAAATGTATGAAAACGTCTATTTCAAGCAATTTTTAATTTTTAAAATTTGGAAAAATTGAAACAACGTGACATTAGGACGGACAAGGCGACAGCTGTTTCGATTATACCTTGTAAATCTCTTCAGAGCCTTTTCTACCGGGAGTGGGATTTGAACCCGCACTCCTACCTCATAAGAAAAGAAAACGTTTGGTTAATTCGTTCTAGTTCTATACATAGAACAAAACCAGCAACAATACCAAATTTCTCTGAAACCGCCTTACCAACGTGCTGGTAAGCGACTAAGACAGCTAAAAGTCCGGTTCCAAAAGAAACCTGAATTCGCAAAGCTTTATAAAGATTTTATGGCAGAATATGAAGATTTAGGTCACATGCAAGAAATCGGCTACTACCCTGAAAATTTGCCAGATAATCCATACTGATTTTGCCATAATGGAGTCATTATCCAACATAGTACCTATTGTAACTTAAATGTTGTATGGGAACTCTGTATACATATATCGATAGTTGGCAGCACGTTGAAATTTTAGTTGTCATTCTTCACTTCTTGTTCATACCTTTTATACGATACACATGTGCTATATTTTTCTATAATCTATGTATATATAAATACGCTAACATAATTTCCATACAATCAATTGACAGGCTGTTTGGCATAGTTAGCGTACGTAAAATCATATAAAAGTTATATGAATCGATTCGTAGGTATCAACCGCATTGCATAGGCCTATTTTTGTTATAATTAATATAAACATTTTTTCTAAATTCGAAAAATCTTTGCAAATATCGAAATTGCCATCTGCAGGACCCATTATGTTAGTGCTCTAAGACACAAATCCCGCTGAATTCGAAATTCCAAAAGCTGCATTGTCGCGTTGCTCAAATGTTTCAGCTACATATGTATATACTCGTACGGGCCAAACGGAGAGAGAACTACTGCCTCACTCATTTTCCGTTCAAATAAAATATTGTTCCCCATTGTTGCCACTTACCTATATTGGTCTGTACCAAAATCCTTAAAACATTGTTCTAAAATTTATTTAATAATTTGGGAAAAATTTAAACAACGTGACATCAGGACGGACAAGGCGACAGCTGTTTCGATTATACCTTGTAAATCTCTTCAAAGCCTCTTCTCCCGGGAGTGGGAGTCAAACTCGCACTCCTACGATAGTTGAAATGGTTATAAACGCATTCAGCTACGTCATGCCTTAGTTGTTGTAAAGTTTTTCCCAATTGCCTTCTTTTTGCATATATTAATCTTTTACACATTGCATGCTTCGTATGCAATTATGTGTTAAAGCTATGCTTGGTACGGCGGTTTTCAAAGAAACTTTGGTTTTGTTGCTGTTTTTGTTCTATTTATAGAACTACAACGAATTAACCAATTTTGTCTGTTTGTATGATTTTAATAATCGGGGATTGCCCATATTGCTTTTTTAAATGTATGAAAACATTTATTTGAAGCAATTTTTTAATTTTATAATATATTTAATAATTTGGGAAAAATTTAAACAACGTAACATCAGGACGGACAAGGCGACAGCTGTTTCGATTATACCTAGTAAATCTCTTCAAAGCCTTTTCTCCCGGGAGTGGGAGTCGAACTCGCACTCCTACGATAGTTGAAATGGTTATAAACGCATTCAGCTACGTCATGCCTTAGTTGTTGTAAAGTTTTTCCCAATTGCCTTCTTTTTGCATATATTAATCTTTTACACATTGCATGCTTCGTATGCAATTATGTGTTAAAGCTATGCTTGGTACGGCGGTTTTCAAAGAAACTTTGGTTTTGTTGCTGGTTTTGTTCTATTTATAGAACTACAACGAATTAACCAATTTTGTCTGTTTGTATGATTTTAATAATCGGGGATTGCCCATATTGCTTTTTTAAATGTATGAAAACATTTATTTGAAGCAATTTTTTAACTTTATAATTTATTTAATAATTTGGGAAAAATTTAAACAACGTGACATCAGGACGGACAAGGCGACAGCTGTTTCGATTATACCTTGTAAATCTCTTCAAAGCCTTTTCTCCCGGGAGTGGGAGTCGAACTCGCACTCCTACGATAGTTGAAATGGTTATAAACGCATTCAGCTACGTCATGCCGTAGTTGTTGTAAAGTTTTTCCCAATTGCCTTGACGTGACATCAGGACGGACAAGGCGACAGCTGTTTCGATTATACCTTGTAAATCTCTTCAAAGCCTTTTCTCCCGGGAGTGGGAGTCGAACTCGCACTCCTACGATAGTTGAAATGGTTATAAACGCATTCAGCTACGTCATGCCGTAGTTGTTGTAAAGTTTTTCCCAATTGCCTTCTTTTTGCATATATTAATCTTTTACACATTGCATGCTTCGTATGCAATTATGTGTTAAAGCTATGCTTGGTACGGCGGTTTTCAAAGAAACTTTGGTTTTGTTGCTGGTTTTGTTCTATTTATAGAACTACAACGAATTAACCAATTTTGTCTGTTTGTATGATTTTAATAATCGGGGATTGCCCATATTGCTTTTTTAAATGTACGAAAACATTTATTTGAAGCAATTTTTTAATTTTATAATTTATTTAATAATTCGGGAAAAATTTAAACAACGTGACATCAGGACGGACAAGGCGACAGCTGTTTCGATTATACCTTGTAAATCTCTTCAAAGCCTTTTCTCCCGGGAGTGGGAGTCGAACTCGCACTCCTACGATAGTTGAAATGGTTATAAACGCATTCAGCTACGTCATGCCTTAGTTGTTGTAAAGTTTTTCCCAATTGCCTTCTTTTTGCATATATTAATCTTTTACACATTGCATGCTTCGTATGCAATTATGTGTTAAAGCTATGCTTGGTACGGCGGTTTTCAAAGAAACTTTGGTTTTGTTGCTGTTTTTGTTCTATTTATAGAACTACAACGAATTAACCAATTTTGTCTGTTTGTATGATTTTAATAATCGGGGATTGCCCATATTGCTTTTTTAAACGTATGAAAACATTTATTTGAAGCAATTTTTTAATTTTATAATTTATTTAATAATTTGGGAAAAATTTAAACAACGTGACATCAGGACGGACAAGGCGACAGCTGTTTCGATTATACCTTGTAAATCTCTTCAAAGCCTTTTCTCCCGGTAGTGGGAGTCGAACTCGCACTCCTACGATAGGTGAAATGGTTATAAACGCATTCAGCTACGTCATGCCTTAGTTGTTGTAAAGTTTTTCCCAATTGCCTTCTTTTTGCATATATTAATCTTTTACACATTGCATGCTTCGTATGCAATTATGTGTTAAAGCTATGCTTGGTACGGCGGTTTTCAAAGAAACTTTGGTTTTGTTCCTGTTTTTGTTCTATTTATAGAACTACAACGAATTAACCAATTTTGTCTGTTTGTATGATTTTAATAATCGGGGATTGTTCTAAAATAATTGTTAGGGCACAAAAAAATTTTAAAGAGAAGTAATAACTTAACCGGCCCATTTTTATGGAAAAATAACGAGTCAACTTTTCTTCAAACTCACTAAATTTATTTATTTATAAAAATTAATTGCAAATTTGACCCAAAATGTTTTTTGCATTTCCAGATTTTATGCTCATTTTAGATATAGCACGTCTTATACTTAACAAAAAATAAATAAATTTGCTACAAAGATATAACATTAAAATTTGTATATTGTCTCTTATGATAATTTATTTTGATATTTCTTATTTTATTTTATTATATTATATTATCTTTTATTTCAACTTAGTTTATTATTATTTAAATGCAACTTGATTATATCGGTAAATTTCACGTTGTATATTAAACGAAAACCACGACCCAAAAACGTTTTCGATTTTAGGTCGAAATATTGCATAGGCCGTATATTACTCTACTATATTTATTATTAGGTTAACTTTGTTCGATTATGATATGCCCATTACATTAATTCGAAAATGTAAAATTTTTGGTTGAAAAACTTCACAAAAGTTGAAACTGTGCACAGCTTGGCTGAATCGGAAAATTTCACGTTGTATATGAAACGAAAAAACGAAAAATTTAGAAAAATTAAAAAACAACAATAATTATCATTAGAAAAAAATTATTGTTCTGGCCTTGAGCTCGATTCGAACCTTGAATGATTTATCAATATGCCGATAAAAACAAAAACAATGGTTAATAAACCATGAGCACTTGGGAATGTCAAACAAAGTAATTGACAATAAACAAAAATCCAGCATTATCAGTGATTTGCACCAGATGGCGCAACACTGAATAAATATAATTAGTAAAAAGGAATAGAAGTAGCAAATTTGCCAGTCAAACAAACCACCGCTGTATAGCTAAATGGTTAGCGCAGCATGCCTAAAGCGTACTGATGATGAAGGCTTAGCACCCTTCGAAATGGATCTATCTGCGCAGCTATGGCAGGTTGTCTGAAAAATTTTCTACTTACTATTCCAAAAACAAAATACAATTTTTCAAATTTAGAAAAATTAAAAAATAACAATAATTATCATTAGAAAGAAATTATTGTTCTGGTCTTAAGCTCGATTCGAATCTTGAATGATTTATCAATAGGCCGATAAAAACAAAAACAATTGTTAATAAACCATGAGCACTTGGGAATGTCAAACAAAGAAATTGACAATAAACAAAAATCCAGCATTATCAGTGATTTGCACCAGATGGCGCAACACTGAATAAATATAGTTGGTAAAAAGGAATAGAAGTAGGAAATTTGCCAGTCAAACAAACCACCGCTGTATAGCTAAATGGTTAGCGCAGCATGCCTCAAGCGTACTGATGATGAATGCTTAGCACCCTTCGAAATGGATCTATCTGCGCAGCTATGTCAGGTTGTCTGAAAATTTTCTACTTACTATTCCAAAAACAAAATACAATTTTTCAAATTTAGAAAAATTAAAAAATAACAATAATTATCATTAGAAAAAATTATTGTTCTGGCCTTGAGCTCGATTCGAACCTTGAATGATTTATCAAGAGGCCGATAAAAACAAACACAATTGTTAATAAACCATGAGCACTTGGGAATGTCAAACAAAGTAATTGACAATAAACAAAAATCCAGCATTATCAGTGATTTGCTTCAGATGGCGCAACACTGAATAAATATAGTTGGTAAAAAGGAATAGAAGTAGCAAATTTGCCAGTCAAACAAACCACCGCTGTATAGCTAAATGGTTAGCGCAGCATGCCTAAAGCGTACTGATGATGAAGGCTTAGCACCCTTCGAAATGGGTCTATCTGCGCAGCTATGGCAGGTTGTCTGAAAAATTGTCTACTTACTATTCCAAAAACAAAATACAATTTTTCAAATTTAGAAAAATTAAAAAATAACAATAATTATCATTAGAAAAAAATTATTGTTCTGGCCTTGAGCTCGATTCGAACCTTGAATGATTTATCAATAGGCCGATAAAAACAAAAACAATTGTTAATAAACCATGAGCACTTGGGAATGTCAAACAAAGTAATTGACAATAAACAAAAATCCAGCATTATCAGTGATTTGCACCAGATGGCGCAACACTGAATAAATATAGTTGGTAAAAAGGAATAGAAGTAGCAACTTTGCCAGTCAAACAAACCACCGCTGTATAACTAAATGGTTAGCGCAGCATGCCTAAAGCATACTGATGATGAAGGTTTAGCACCCTTCGAAATGGATCTATCTGCGCAGCTATGTCAGGTTGTCTGAAAATTTTCTACTTACTATTCCAAAAACAAAATACAATTTTTCAAATTTAGAAAAATTAAAAAATAACAATAATTATCATTAGAAAAAATTATTGTTCTGGCCTTGAGCTCGATTCGAACCTTGAATGATATTATATTATCTTTTATTTCAACTTAGTTTATTATTATTTAAATGCAACTTGATTATATCGCTAAATTTCACGTTGTATATTAAACGAAAAACACGACCCAAAAACGTTTTCGATTTTAGGTCTAAATATTGCATAGGCCGTATATTACTCTACTATATTTATTATTAGGTTAACTTTGTTCGATTATAATATGCCCATTACATTAATTCGAAATTGTAAAATGTTTGGTTGAAAAACTTCACAAAAGTTGAAACTGTGCACAGCTTGGCTGAATCGGAAAATTTCACGTTGTATATGAAACGAAAAAAAACGTCCCAAAAACGTTTTCAATTTAAGTTATAACGGCTTTTTTCCATTTAAAAACTATAAATGCTCGCAGGCACCAAACGGCGAGAGAACTACTCCCTCAGTCATTTTCAGTTCGAATAAAATATTGTTTCCCCATTGTTGCCACTTACCTACATTGGTCTGTACCAAAATCCTAAAAAAATTGTTCCAAAATAATTGTTAGCGCACAAAAAAACTTTACAGAGAAGTAGTAATTTAACCGGCCCATTTTTTTGGACAAATTTAACTTACACGTATATACATAGGTCTTAATATAACAGATTCTTTGTTTTTTATTTTAGTTGCTTTCAAAAAATATGAAATCGCAAATATTGAGTTAACTTTTGTTGAACCTAACTAAATTTATTTATAACAATTAATGGCAAATTTGCCCGAAAATGTTTTTGCATTTGTAGATTTAATCCTCATTTTAGATAAAGTACGTCTTATACTGAACAAAAAATAATAAATTTTCTAAAAAAATATAACATTAAATTTTTTATATTGTCTTTTATGCTAATTTATTTTATTTCTTATTTTATTTTATTGTATATTCTTTTATTTCAACTTAGTTTATTATTATTTAAATGCAACTTGACTGAATCGAAAATTGAAAAAAATTCAGATTGGTCGAATTTCGACCACAGGCGATACCAGTCTATATAATCATGCTATATTTAATTAATATGAGAATTATATTGTTCAATAAAGACTGAATTACACATAATAATAATAATTCACAACATAGTTGGCGACGAAGTGAACCATCATCAAAAAACATCAAATTAACAAAATGGATGCCAAGCAGTTTGCGGATTTCATGGCGATTCAACAGAAAATTCTGGAAACAAAGACCAGCAAAGCAGTAACAAATTCAGGTGGAACTGCAAGCATAAATCTAAGGTCCAATACAGCACTTGTTCCTACTTTCGAGTAATTTGACGCCACAAAGGAATCGTTCCGGAATTACAGACAACGATTTGAAAATTATACCAAAATGAAGAACGTGCACACAAATAACAAATAGTGTGCAAACCTTTTACTCAACTCACTTGGCGCCAAAAGCTTTAACATTGCCATAACCTTGGTTTCTCCTAAATCTCCGAGTGACCTGGAATACAAAGAACTGGTCACACTACTTCAAGCGCATTTATCGCCACAACAGAATGTTTTAGTCGCACAATATCAATTTTTATCGAGATATCAAGGCGAAAATCAATCAATAGCAGATTACGTCGCAGCTTTGCGAACGGACATTGGCGATTGTGAATTCGAATGCACATTCAAAAAGTCCAATGCAGACATTTTTCTTCGAGCGCACTTCATAAGGGGAATCAAAGACACCGTTATTCGTGAGCAGCTATTACAAAGCCATAAAGAGGTATCGTCATTTAAAGACATCGTAACAAAGGTGCTTGCGTTAGAAGCAGCCAAAAGTTATTCAAAAGGACTCTCACAAAAATCAAATCAACCAGCATCTGGTGAAATCAATAAAGTTTCGGGTAAGAAAGAAAAACTCAGATATAAAAACAACTTCTCTTCAAAAAAATCGAATCAAAGCAAAAATAGTATAAATTACAAAACATTAGGTATCTATGGGCTGTGCTTAAGTGCGGCAAAAATGATCATCACGCAAAAAAATGTATTACCAAACGTCATAACCTCAAATGTTCTGAATGTAGCAAAACTGGCCATGTGACTAAAGCTTGTATAAAATCACGTATGGACAATAAGTCAAATGCTAGATCAACCAATCGAGTTGATATGTTTCAAAACGGAGTTTTGGCGATCAATACTATCCATGATATTAACCAAACCAGTACACAGAATTTAGATAGGTTCTTTGTCATAGTTAAAATCGAAGGCAAACCCATAGAGTTTGAAATCAGCACAGGGTCAGGCTACACATTCTTGCCAAGAGATATATTTTCGAAATTACATATTACCTTACTATCAGAAAATATGGCATTTCGATCTTATATAAAACATATTTGTACCCGATGGGAAAATTGTGGTACAAGGGGAATATAAAGGTAATGCGGTAACAGATGAAGTATATATAGTGCCAGAAGAGTATACAGCGCTTCTAGGTCGTAATTGGATTAGGAAGTTCAACATAAATTTGAACGAAATCAACTCATTACATTCAATAAATAATTCAAGCGATGTAGATGTTATCAACTTATTGACCGATCAATTTAAAGCAATTTTTGAAAGTAAAGTTGGTTGTGTTAAACAATATACAGTGTCGCTTAAGTTAAGACATGGAGTCAAACCCATATTCAACCGTGATCGCCAGGTTCCCTGTGCCTTAATTGAAAAAGTAAACCACGAGTTGGACGAGTTAGAAAAGGCAGGAATAATTTCGAAAACTGAAATCAGTGGTTGGGGATCTCCGTTGGTAGTTATACCGAAAGTAGGCGGAGGCATACGCTTATGTGTAGGAGTAAATGAGCGTTTAGTATACGCGCACAGTCCGATAAGGAAATCGGAACATACAAAGTTAATCGTTATCCTTCGGATTAAGACGGCACCATCCGAATTCAATCGAATAATCAATCAAATACTCCACGACGTTCCCACGTCGTTTGGGAAGCACTCCGAGTGTATTTCTGCCATGAAAAGCTCTCAGTGAAAACTCATCTGCCTCGCAGATGCCGTTCGGAGTCGGCATAAAACAAGTAGGTTCCGTCCCGCCAATTTGTAGGAAAAATTAAAGAAAAGGAGCACGACGTAAATTGGAAGAGAAGCTCGGCCTAAAATCTCTTCGGAGGTTATCGCGCCTTAGATTTATTTTTATTTAAAGGATACAGAGCTCACGGCAGTTTTGAAAAGTCTCCAAAACAAACGAGTAGAAAACACCATATTTACAATCAACAACGGGATTGTTTTAGAAGAACTCCACCACGCGCACATGGGTATATCAAAAATGAAACAACCAGCTCGTAGGTACGTGTTTTGCAAATCGATCGACAAGGACATCGAACAACTAGCCAAAGGATGTATCGCATGTTGCACGGTTAGAGCCTGTCCTCCTAAAGTAAAATTACACACATGGGAGGAACCAGAACAAAACTGGCAGAGAATCCATATCGATTACGCCGGTCCCTTTCAAGGATATTATTATTTGGTCGTAATAGAAGCGAAATCTAAGTCGGCCGAAATTGGGTTAACAAATGTGGTGCCAACATCCAGCATAACAATCGAAATGCTACTTGATTTATACGCGAGACATGGCTATCCGGACGTAATTGTATCCGACAACGCCACAATATTCAGCAGCGACGAATTCAAATTATTCTGTTCAAACCGTGGCATTTTCCAAAAGTTCATAACTACAGGTCATCCGGCTACAAACGGGCTAGCTGAACGTAATTTCCAAACCTTAAAACAACGCCTTAAATATATGACAGACGACCCTCGTCCTATGCGGAAAAAGGTGAGAGAAATACTTTTTCGTTACCGAGCAATGCCGTTGAAGAGCGGGAACACCCCAGCAGAACTGTATATTGGCAGACAAATACGAATGCAGCTGGACGCACAGTGTGATATGTCATCAACCTAGGTGATATAAAATAACGGTTGGAATAAATAATTAATTTTTCTAGCTCTACTCACCAACTAACGCTTATACATAAAAATAAATATATTATTTGTAAGCATTTACTATTATTTCACCACTTCTTAAGATTTTATTGAGCTAAATAAATTTAAATTACTTACTTACTTACTTAATTGGCGCTTAACCGTCTAAACGGTTATGGCCGTCCAACAAGGCGCGCCAGTCGCTCCTTCGCTCCGCCAACCGGCGCCAATTGGTCACACCAAGGGAGTTTAAATCGTTTTCCACCTGGTCCTTCCAACGGAGTGGGGGCCGCCCTCTACCTCTGCTTCCATAGGCGGGTTCCGATAGAAACACTTTCTTGGCCGGAGCATCATCTTTCATTCGCATAACATGGCCTAGCCAGCGCAGCCGCTGCGTTTTAATTCGCTGGACTATGTTGATGTCTGCGTATAGCTCGTACAGCTCATCATTAAATCTTCTTCGGTACTCGCCATCGCCAACGCGTAGAGGTCCATAAATCTTTCGAAGAACTTTTCTCTCGAACACTCCCAAAGCCGCTTCATCTGCTGTTGTCATGGTCCATGCTTCTGCCCCATATAGCAGGACGGGTACGATAAGTGACTTGTAGAGTATGATTTTCGTTCGCCGAGAGAGGACTTTACTCTTCAATTGCCTACCTAGTCCAAAGTAGCATTTATTGGCAAGATTGATTCTTCGCTGGATTTCAGTGCTGATGTTGTTGCTAATGTTGATGCTGGTTCCCAAATAAACGAAGTCTTTTACTATTTCGAAATTATGGCTGCCAACAGTAGCGTGGTTGCCAAGGCGCATATGCGCTGACTCTTTGCTCGATGACAGCAGGTACTTCGTTTTGTCCTCATTCACCATCAAACCCATCTTTACCGCTTCTTTTTCCAGCTTGGAGTAAGCAGAACTAACAGCGCGGGTGTTTAGGCCGATGATATCAATGTCATCAGCATATGCCAGTAATTGCACGCTTTTATAGTATATTGTTCCAGTGCGGTTAAGTTCTGCAGCTAGTATAATTTTCTCCAGCATCAAATTAAAGAAATCGCACGATAGGGGGTCACCCTGTCTGAAACCTCGTTTAGTTTCGAACGGCTCGGAGAGGTCCTTCCCAATTCTGACTGAGCTGATGGTGTTGCTCAACGTCATTTTGCACAGCCGTATAAGTTTTGCGGGGAAACCAAATTCAGACATAGCGGCATATAGGCAGCTCCTTTTCGTGCTGTCGAAGGCGGCTTTAAAGTCGACGAAGAGGTGATGTGTGTCGATTCTCTTTTCACGGGTTTTTTCCAAGATTTGGCGCATTGTGAAAATCTGGTCGATGGTAGATTTACCAGGTCTGAAGCCGCACTGATAAGGTCCAATCAGCCGGTTCACGGTGGGCTTCAATCTTTCGCACAATACACTTGAAAGGACCTTATATGCGATATTAAGAAGGCTGATTCCACGATAGTTGGTGCATTTTGCAGTATCCCCCTTCTTGTGGACTGGGCAAAGAACACTTAGATTCCAACCGTCGGGCATGCTTTCGTCCGCCCATATTTTGCTAAGAAGCTGCTGCATGCGCCTTACCAACTCCTCGCCGCCGAACTTGAATAGCTCCGCAGGCAATCCATCAGCGCCCACGGCCTTGTTGTTTTTCAATTTGGTTATTGCTATTCTAACTTCGTCATAATCGGGCGGGGTGACATATATTCCATCATCATCGATTGCGGGATCGGGTTCTTCATCTCTGCGCGGTGAATTGCTGCCTCCATTTAGGAGAGCAGAGAAGTGTTCCCTCCATAATCTAAGCACTCTCTGGACATCAGTTACAAGGTCGCCGTTTTCATTCCTACAGGAGTTTGCCCCGGTCTTAAAACCTTCCGTCTGTCGCCGTATTTTTTGGTAGAATTTTCGGGCGTTATTCCTGGTGGCTAGCAGCTCAAGCTCCTCGCACTCACTAAATTTAAATTAAGAAAGGTTATATCAAAGTTAAATAAATTCTTTAGAGAAAACTTATTATCGCAAAGAAAAGCATATTTTTGTATGTAGTAATAAGTAATTGCAATAAACTTAAATAAATGTAATCAAAATCAAAAAATCTAAGTCGATGACGTTATGTTAATCGCTGAAACTTGAGTCGAACTATACATCTTGGTCTGAGATGTCGGAGCCTTGATCCAAATTTGCTTCTGGGTTTGACAATAGTTTAAGTACTCTCTTGTCGAATTTGCCTTAAATTTATTCGAGTTCTTTTCTGAAATAGAATATATTAGGGGATCGACGACAAAAAACAAATATTGAATAAATTTTCCATTGTATGTTTACGAGACGTCTTTCTTATAATGTTTTGCCTGTAGCTCTTTAAATCTGTTTTTCTATTGAATAAATTTTCCATTGTATATTTACGAGACGTCTTTCTTATAATGTTTTGCCTGTAGCTCTTAAAATCTTTATTTCTATTCTCCAGTGCTTCCTCTGAGAGCTTTCCTGTTGGAAGCAATGCTTTATTAATAATGTCTGCCCCATGAATCAAAATTTTGTGAATGCTCGATGACATGTAATACCATGGGTACAAATCTACAAACATTTTTGTGGTGTGTGTGTGTATTCGCCACATGACATTGTTTGAAGTATGACAGGAAATCGCCTAATTAGATTTTCGTCAACTCCCGTTATTTCCGCAGCATTTGAAGGGCATTGTAAAAACATCTGGCTGTGTTGCCAGCGTTGTTTTGGAACATCTACTAAAAACCACATGTCTTCTTTAAATCTTTTTTTTCTCTCTTCAACAATATTTATTTCCGTTCCTTCAAGAGTTTTGTCCACCAACGCTTGCAGGTGGACTTCCGCTGACTGAACAGTTATAATAATGGATTCATGCATATAATAACATGCAATTTTTTCTTTTCTTAGGAATTCATATTCTGGGTAAATGTCAGCATAACTTTATTTAGCACCAGGTCGTATTTCTAAATACGTTTTAACTGTAAACTTTCGATTTATGTATAGAGATATAGAGCCCTCTTCTGGAGTATATTAAACTATCACTGATGCTGGACGAGTAAGGGCATGTTATATTTTAGTTGCGTCTGCAATTTTGGTGATGGCTTCTACCATTAATGCTGCATCCAGCTGACCTGATAACCTCAAGCTAGAACCAGTTGCAAAAGCCAACTCTTTTTTTTTTTTTTTTGAATAGTTTCTTATCAAATGTGATAACTTTTTCCTTTTCGAACGATGACTAGCCCCCAAAAAAATATCACTGTTCATCCCTTCATCTTTAAAATATGTCTGCAACTTTTCCACTCACAAATTTTGAAATGGCTTTTTTTATTGGAGTCAACTTTGAGCTGTAATTTTTTTCTTTTCTGTTATTTTGCTTATACCGAATGTCGAAAAGTTCGTCCTTTGAAATTGTCATGTTTCCTGAAAACAAAATATTACATGAAAGCCTGCATTTTCCTGCAGCTTAAGTTGTACTATTTTAGTTATACGAATAGTAGCGAACAAGTTTAGATAAAAATTAAAGCGAATAAACACGGATAATGAGATTTCTGGTCTTATGAATTCAAAACATTTAAAAAATTTTACTTAATTTAACATTATCTCACTACAACATGAAAAACTAATTCCTGTTCAATTCAAATGACAAAAATGTATATTTACTAAAAGAAGCATACCTCAGAAAATAAACACAATATAATATTTTCGCAATTGAAGTGTGCTGTGAGTAGGCCAGCAATTTAAACTTTCACATTCAATGGCAAAAATTCGAGTTAAAACTTTTTCTCAATTGATATGCTTCCAAATGAACTTCCGTTAGTCTATTCAGCTTAGTTAAAATTTCCTAGTTTTTTATTTTTTAGCTTAATTACATATTCCTAAATAGAATTTCAAAAAAATTTTTTAAATTCAATTATATACTTTCTTTAATTAATATTTTCTAGAACATGAAAGTAATACACTGTGGGACGCACTAAAACCACCTAATGTGGATGATCAACGTACACGACAAAGACATGACTTTTGTCAATTAAACAAGGGAGAGAGATTGCAAACTCGTTATTATACCAACAGCAAGAAGTCATGTAAATTCGGCACAATTATCAAGAGGTTGGGCCATCTTCACTACACAATAAAACTGGACGATGGCTACATTCTCAAACGTCACATAAATCAATTACGTGCAAAACGAGTTCCGTCACATACTCCAACAACGAGCTCGGCGGACAATTCGCCCCATACTTGGGAATGAGATACTTGTTCACCAGATTTACAGGACCTTGTACATGTTCCAATAACCGTATCCAATCAACCAAGAGCATCTGATAGCGAAGGACGAAACACTCCGGTAACAACACCTCAATCATCAGAAAAATCCCAACGGCAGCGTCGGGTACCGGCTTACTTGAGCGATTACCGGCGCAATATCTAAGCAGTGGAGAACTATTGTAACTTAAATGTTGTATGGCACCTCTATATACATATATCGATAGTTGGCAGCAGACTGAAATTCTAGCTGTTATTCTTCACCTCTCGTTCATACTTTTTATACGATACACATGTGCTATCTATTTCTATAATATATATAATCATGCTACATTTAATTAATATGAGAATTATATTGTTTAATAAAGACTGAATTACACATAATAATAATAATTCACAACAGTACCATAAACAAATTACGCGTTATATTCGATGGGGGGAATCGTTGCTCTCCACAAACTTCTCTCAACGAGGAATTGGCCGCAGGTCCGGCATTACAAAATGATTAGCCAAGTATTATTTCTCGATGGAGATCACACAAAATAGCTTTTACCGCTGATTTAGAGAAAATCTTTAGGCAAATCAATGTCTGTAAAGAGCAGCAAAATTATCAATACATTTTCTGGAGACACAATTCTACACAGAGAATTAAAATATATAGACTTTGCACTGTTATTTACGGAACGACATTGGCTCCGTATTTGGCGATCCGTACTTTGCGTCAATTTGCCACCGACGAGCAAACACAATATCCTCTCGCCAGTAAAGTGTACTTAAACTACACTTACGTTGATGATATCATCTCAGGCGCAGACACGTAGATAGAAGCAATGGAGCTGGATTGAGGGATAAGACTGGAATGACCCCTTCCAAGTAAATTAAACGCTGAATGGTTACGGTACAGAGATTCTCTTCATGAACTCAAAGGTATAAAGATTTTACTATGATTTGGATGCGAAAAGTTTGACAAAATTGAGTCGCATGGTTTCAGCGATGCTTCACAGGCTGCATATGGTGAGGTTGTATATTTCGTCGTTTACAACAACTCATCTATTGCAACATCACTCATACAAGCTAAATTAAAGTTAGCAACCTCAAGACTGTGTACATCCCTAGGTTGGGGCTATGAGCGGTAGCTCTACTGGTAAAACTAATGGCGAGAGTGAAAACCTACTTCCACAAAGATCCCTTGTTTTTTACTGGACTGACAGCACTGTTGTCTTGAGCTGGATACGATGCCATTCCGCACGCTGGGCCGTATTCGTTGCCAATGGAGTAGCAGAAATACAGCGTCAATCTAACGTAAGTCAATGGAGGTACGTACCAACGACGTTGTGGCAGCGGATTGCTTAACGCGCGGATTGACTCCAAGAGAGCTTAATTCTTATTCATTGTGGTGGTTCGGACCGACATTTATTACTGAGTCCATATCTAACTGGCCAATTCAGAACATTGCACTCAAAACAAGTTTGGAAGAACGAAAGTCATATGTCTCTACTCACTTAACTACCTTGGTAGAAAATGTAAACAAATATCCATATTTTCTCTTCGCTCACTCGGCTTACGTGAGTCGTAGCTTATATTCTACGCTTTTATTATAAATTAAGAGCAAATCAGCAACAACAACACAAGGAAAATAATTTACTCGAAACAGGTTTTTTAAAGTCACATGAGATTAAGAATGCGCTCATAGTAACAATAAAGCAAGTGCAAGGTATTAACTTTTCTCAAGAAATAAATTCGTTGAAAAATAAAGAAATTATTAACAAAGGCAGTAAAATTCTTCAGTTAGCTCCTCTTCTGGATGACCAACAGTTGCTATGAGACAGAGGAAGAATTTCGAAAGCAAAAGCTACATTTGATGTGAAACGTCCACTTTTATTTTCAAAAGAATCACCTTTATCGTTTCTTATATTCACAGACGCTCATCACCAAACACTACACGGTGGCATTCAGCAGATGGTATCGTTTGTATCACAACATTATTGGATTTCTTCAGCCCGCATATTGGCGAAAAGGATTCCTCGTAAATGTGTAATCTGTTTCAAATACAAAGCGAAGGCGCAGCAGCAACAAATGGGTAATATACCCGCGGTTCGTCTTCGACCTTCTAAACCTTTTCAGCACAGTGGACTCGACTACGCTGGCCCAATAACTATAAAGTTGTCAACACTTCGGAAAGCACTAACAATGAAAGGCTATATCAGGGGTCTACAAAATTCAAACTGTCTGTGTGAGTAAAACTAAAATCATCTTATTGGTAGTGGTTTAGTTGTTGATGAAAAATCATTGAGGTAGAACGTATGCACTCATGTTTGTTAACACACAAAAAGTAATTTGTAAATATGCCCTATAAATACTACTTTATTGCTTGAGCCTAAGGAAAAATTTAAACAAAATAAATTGTTAACGTGAAACCATTAAAACATTCTGCGCATAAGCGTTTCTTTGCAAAATATTTTTTCGCAAATGGGCAAATGAACAATAGCCTCCCCGATGTTGCTACTCTGCTTGTTCAGCGACAACTAAATACGAATAAAGACGAAAGAGAATAATAATACGTTTGAGGTTAGGTTAGGTTGAACTGGCCGGTTCATGAGGACCTCATATAGACTGAATGAGTCCGTAGTGTTACCAGAAGATTGTTTTAACGACCAAACTGAAAAACCCTTTCAAAAACCAGGACCTATGTTATAAAACAAGTCCGTTCTCTTGGCAAATACTAGAAGCTTCCTAGGACTAAAGCCATTTGCTGCATCTAGATCTGACAGCTGTATCACTCCTAATATCTGGAGACTTAGCCTGGCAAGCGCAGGGCACGAACACAGAACGTGCTCGATCATTTCCTCCGCCAACCCGCGCTTCCTACATCTGCTATCACTGACCAAGCCTAATTTAAAGGCAGTGTCCAGTCAGAATACCCGTCATTAGTCTACAGGCATCTCTTTTTAATGACAGAAACAACTTTGTTATTCTAAGATTGCAAGACCCTACACATAATTTTCGACACTTTACAGCCCCGCGCTTGAACCCACGCCTTTCCTGCTTGGTTGATCATATGCACCTCTCGCCTTCGCTTAATCTCGCCCAGTCTAATTGCGACGTCTACGGGGCAAGCTCCAAGGGATGCGCCCTTTTTAGTTCACCCGCTAATCATTCCCAACTATTCCCATGCGCCCTGGGACACAATATAGATGTAAGCTTCTCAATTTTCCGATTCTCTTCAGGGACTGTTTACACTCTAACATGCATTTAGATGCTGTGCCATGTGAGATTCTTGCCTTAATTACTGCTTGACTGTCAATATAAAGGTTAACACGGTTGCAGCTTAAGCTATTCTCTTCCTGGGTTTCTACTGCTTTAGTTTTGGCTCACATTTCCGCTTGGAAAACGCTACAGTAATCCGGCAGCCTGTAGGATCTGCTTAATTCCGGATCAGCGCAGTATACCGCAGACCCTACTCCTTCCACTATTTTGGAACCATCGGTGTACACATGTATCGCCTCGTCCGCCATTTGCGCACCCTTGCGCCAACCTTCTACCTCTATTGTGGCCTTAATATCTCCCTAGAAGCGTAGATAGGGAATCTGGTAGTCTGTTCGTATTGTGATTGATGACGCTATATTATTATGGCCGTATAGCCGGCGCTCAGGCAGCCCCGAGGCATCGAGCCTGGTTGCAGTTGTTAACGCTATGTTCTTTGCTACCAGGTCTACAGGTAGAATGTGCAGAATGGCATACAGTGCAGCCGTCGGGGTTGTTTTCAGGGCTCCCGAAATGCTAAGCATTGATAGTCTGCATACCCCCTCAAACTTTTTGAGGTAGGTTGTTTTTTGTGTGGCTTTCCACCAAACAAGAACTCCATAGTATAGAATAGGGCTTACAATCGTTGTAAAATCCCAATGAGAAAGAGAGGGCGATAAGCCCGACGTACACCCCAGCATTCTTTTACATGCATAAAGTACCGTTGCCTTCTTCATTATCTCCTCCACGTTGAGCTACCATGACAGCTACTGTCTAGGATGATTCCTAGAAATTTTGTGTAAGGTTTCCCCTGTGGGGCCACCCCTCCTACCTTAGGCCTAGTCCAATATGGGACCTCTTTGTAAACAAAACCATATAAGTCTTCTCCCCGTTGACTTCCAACCCGACTTTAGATGCCCAGGTATGAATATCCCGAAGCGCCCGATCAATCAAAGAGCTAATCATTGGAAGGCACTTTCCACTTACGACGATTGCAACGTCATCTACGTAAGCCGTAAGTTTTACCTGTCCCTCATCGAATCGCCTGAGCAGTTGGTTGATGGTCAGCGTCCACAGCAGAGGTGATAGCACCCCTCCCTGCGGCGTGTCCCTGTACACTGATTTCGTGGCCTCGAACAATCCCCATTGTGATGTAATCATCCTACAATTTACCATGAAGCCCGATCCATCTGGTTAAGGCTGGATGAACTTTAATTAATCAAGGCCATCCATAATCGTCCATTTAGAAACATTATTGAAAGCCCCGGCAATGTCTATATGACTCCTACAGCATATTCATTATATTCCACGTCTTTCAATGTGCTTATTATCACCCTATGCAATGTGGTGTCTACCGACTTGCCTTTGGTGTACGCATGTTGTGTTGTGGAGAGCAGCTTTTCATCCACGTTGGACTTTATGTACACATCTATCTGCCTCTCAAAAGTTTTGAGCAGAAATAATGTTAAGCTAATGGGTCTATAGTCTTTGGCATACACGTGACTGATCTTCCCCGCCTTTGGTAGGAAAGCTACACGAGCAGTTCTCCAAGAGTGCGGTACATGATTCAGTCTTATGCACCCATCGAATATTATTTTAAGCCATTCCACGACCGCCCTACTTTAAACATGTAGCATGGCCGGGAATATACCATCTGGGCCACGGCGATTTAAACTTAGAAAACGTCTTCACTGCCCATTCGATCTTGGTATCGATCACCAAGCTCGGCACTACCCGCTCCGTGATCGAAGTGTGAGTGCTGTTTGCTGGCTCATCTAGACCATCTCCCGATGGGAAATGTGTATCGAAAAGCACATCAAGGGATTCCTCACTATTACGTGACCATTCCCCGTTCCCTTTCTTTATTAGTCCTTGGGCTATGTTACCCCTTGCTAGGACTTTTTTCAACCGTGTTGTTTCGCTGGAGCACTCTATGTCCGTACAGAAACTTTCTCATGAGATTCTCTTCGCCCTGCAAATTTCACGCTCAGTAGATCCCTGTACTCGTCCCGACACGCTTCGCTTACCGCGGTCTTTGCTAACTTAAACATTTCTTTCACCTGTCTTGTTAGAAAAATCAGCTCATTGCTCCACCATGGCGGCTTTGCCTTTCCTCTGAATCTTCTTAGAGGGCAAGCTTTGTTATACGCAGTTGCTGTTGTTGTTGTGGCAGTGCTTCGCCCCACCTAACAGCTGCGACCGATCACAAATTGTCATAAATATACTCTAACGGCAGTCCAAGGAGACTTGCTGTTTCAACATGGGTGGACCATAAAGAAAGGGGTGTTAGAGGCGTTGGTTCCACATTGCAATTAAAGAGATGGTTGGTGTCATGTGGGGACACATTGCAAGCGGGGCATACATTTTGTATGTCGGGTTGATTCTGGATAGGTAAGAGTTTAACCTGTTACAGTATCCAGAACGAAGTTGAGCAAAAGTGACACGCGTTTCCCTGGGGAGTATGCTTTCCTGGATTCACCGGGCAATTCCCGGCATAAAGGACCGACGCCTGTTTGTGGAGTTCACCAAGGACCTGCTTGTGTTTTTTCGCTTCATACGGCTGGGTTCTCAGGTACCGTATTTCCTCAAAATGCTTACGGAGATGACTCCTTAAGCCCCTAGGCGGTGCTGGTCCATCAATCAGATGTCTGTTGGGATGCTTAGGTTTCTGGGTGTTCAACAGGAACTGTTTAATCAGCATCTCATTTCTCTCCCTGATGGGGAGTATTCTCGCCTCATTATGCAGATAGTGTTCTGGGGACATAAGAAGACAGCCCGTGGCGATTCTGAGAGCAGTATTTTGGCAGGCCTGTAGCTTCTTCCAGTGGGTAATTTTTAGGATTGGCGACCATATGGGTGACGCGTAGCACGTAATCGGCTGGTTAATTGCTTGAGCGTTTCTTTATCTTTTCCCCAAGTACTGCCAGTGAGGGATTTGAAGATTTTGTTACGGCTCTGAATTCTCGGAATAATTGCGACTGCGTGCTCACTAAACTTTAGATCCTGATCAAACGTCACACCCAAGATTTTAGGGTGTATGACAGTCGGTAGCGTAGTGCCATCGACGTGGATGTTCAAAATGGTCGACATTTGGGACGTCCATGTTGTAAATAAGGTCGCAGAAGATTTAGTCGGTGATAATGCCAGGTTTCGCGAGGCGAAAAAACTGGAGAGACCAGGGAGTTAGCCGTTTATTCTATTGCATAGACCGTATCAAAAGCTTTTGATAGGTCTAGCGCTACGAGTACTGTTCTATGGTGGGGGTTTTGATTTAAACCGCAATTTATCTGGATGCTAATGGTATTTAGCGCGGTGGTAGTGCTATGGAGTTCTCTGAAGCCATGCTGATGACAGGCTAGCTGCAAATTTGCTTGGAAATAGGGGAGCAAAATGGCTTCAAGCGTCTTTGCTACTGGCGATAGGAGAGATATCGGACGATACGAATCTCCTGTGTTAGCTGGTTTCCCAGGCTTTAGCAGCGGGACCACCATGGCCATTTGCCATTTTTTGGGTATGACAAAAGTGGAAAGAGACAGGTTGAAGACATGCGCTTAATATTTGAAACCCTCTTTCCCTGAGCTTTCAAGCATCGGCATGGCTATGCTGTCTGGGCCCACTGCTTTGGATGGTTTAGCGTGACCAATGGCGTCATCAACCTCTTTAGCGGTGATGGTGATTGGTGACGCGCTGAATTTGTGTTTATATGCGTGTCTGTTGGCCTCCGTCTATCCTTTTCGACCGTAGAATGCATTATATATTGTCGGTAGAAAGCGCTCGCGCATTTTTTCGCATCCGACAGCACTTTATCGCCAAAGGCGATGGGAACTTTGTCTTTGTGCTTAGACGGATTCGAGCGAAATAAGTATAGGCAGGTGGTCGGATGCCAATGTTACCATCGGCTGCCAGTTGACGCAGTTAACGAGTTCTGCGCACACGATTGAGATATCTGGCGAACTGTGACAGCGTCCTACCATACGTGTGGGGGCGTCTCAGTTTATTGTGCAGAACGTCGTTTGTTCTATTTGATCCGCCAACATCTCACCCCTACTGTCCGCCCGCAAATTTGAATGCCATAGATCGTGATGGGCATTGAAATCGCCTAAGATAATGCGATTGTTGCCAGTGAGTAAGGCGCTGATATTAGGGCAGTATCCACTGGGGCAACAGGTGGCAGGAGGGATGTAGATGTTGATGAATTCTAGGTTTGCATCGCCGGACCGGACACATAGGCCTTGACGTTATAAGACATTGTCCCTGCGGTCGATGCCAGGATAAAATATATAATATTGCACAGAGTGATATATGATAAACGCGAGGCCGCCTCCATTTCCGCTCTCGCGATCTTTTCTGTGGACATTATACCCAGAGCAGGGCTGC
Source organism: Eurosta solidaginis (assembly GCF_040869045.1). Lineage (NCBI taxonomy): Eukaryota > Metazoa > Arthropoda > Insecta > Diptera > Tephritidae > Eurosta > Eurosta solidaginis. Next base: position 197,616,863 of record NC_090319.1, read on the forward strand.
AATGCAGATCTCGCTGTGAGTTTAGTCTCTTGAATCGCAGCAATGCGGATGTTATTCCGCTTCATGAAATCGACTATCTCCGTGATCTTCCCAGTTAGTCCATTACAGTTTAACTGCAGAATTCTGAAGTGCATAGGGGGAGACGTTGCCACTCTGGGGGTAAGTGACGGGTGACTACGCCTGGGTTGAGGAAGGCTAGGACGCAATTGCTCATCGAAATATTCGAGTCAATGATATCGTTTTGCTATTCCTTGAACGAAGCGCTGCAGGCCTTTGGCTTTGGCAAGAGTGCACGAGGCGCATCCGGGTGCAGATGGTCTTGTAGGGTTGGTGATCTACTGGAATGGAAAACTACTGAAGATGCCAGAGGCCGAAGTCTGTTTGCTACCTATCAAAGATAACAATGAAACTACTAGCAATGTTTTGCTAACATAAACAGCTTGCTTTTGGGTGGCACATTAAAATAAAAAAAAAACTTTCGTTTCCTTGTGGGAGAATGTACAATATTTTTAATTAGTTTTAACATTTTTCCTTCTGATGTAACTCTGTTTATTTTACTAACAATTTACTTTATTATTCTGCAACCCTGTAAAATACACGACCCTTTTTTATACATGTAATAAAATGAACTCTCTTGAGTTCTGGATACTGAAACACACGTACGCGTTTTTATTTAACCTGAAAACTAGGTAAAGACAATTTAACTACTATTAAAGTTTTACCAACAGGTGGTGATTGATATTCTACTGTGCAGGTTTCGAGTAGAAGTTTACACGTCTCTTCCGGTCGCGTGGTGTAGCTCCCATTTTTTTTTTTTTAAGTGCCAATTACATTTCTGTGATCTCTAGAAAGGGCTTTTTGTAGTCGAACCGCTGCTGGAATATCATTAATCTTTTCACAGTGTTCTCGCCCTTTTATATTTCCTAAGTTCTTTATTGTAAGATATTAGAGCGAATTTGTACGAGTCCCAGTCACCCGTAGTTCTCGCTTTATTAAACAGCTTCCTAGCCTGACATGTTAGCTGCACAAGCTTTATGTTTCACCGAGGCACATCGCGTTGAGTACGTATCTTTCCTTGGGGGCAGCTCTCATCGAAAGCTGTTTTAATGTCTCAGTGGAGCTGTTCAGCTTCTTTCTCAAGCTCCTGCACAGTGGTTATTGGTCGCTGTAAGCTGTTTCCAACTTCCTCAAATAATAATAATTTCCTGGGATTTCTCAAAGCTGGCATTTGTTCCGGAAAGTGACCAATATCGAATACAATGTGTTTGTGGTACGACATTTACTCCCTTCCTGAAACATGCCAGTTAGTGACGGTGCTGGCCATACTATTGCTGCACAGAGAAATATCTTTAACTTCCCCTCTAATAGCATTTACGAAGGTGGGTTCATTGCCCCGGTTGATAATGCTTATATTGTTACTACTAATAAACTCAAGGGGGTACTGACCCCTGTTTTTGATGTTCGTGCTGCCCCACGTTGTGCGATGGGAATTTGCGTCGAAGCAGAGGATCCATATTATGCCACTCTGCTGACAATATTTGATGGGGACTATTGTTTCGGTTGTTGCGGCCGCTTTTCTTCCCCCGAAACGTAGGCAGAGGCCAAAATTGCCCCTTGTTCGACTCTTGGGGTTGAAATTTATGCTCATAATGCTACCAAATCAGCCGTCAAGAACTGTAGAAGTAGAAGAAACATTAGTTTGTTGCTTAAAAGCATCGCCGCTGGTGGGCGAGAACTGGCGGCATAGATTAACTCACTATCTGTACTGTTCAGGCCTTTTACGGCAAGGTGTTGAATCCAGGGCTCCTGGATAAAGGCTATTCCCAGACCTTCTTCGGCACATTTTTTAATTAGGACGTCTGAGGCTGCTTTGGTGTGGTGAAGATTCACCTGATGGCATTTCACAGTTCTTTGCTTTTGGGCTTTGATATGGAGGGGAGACTCTAGTTGTGGTCTTTGCGGCCACCTTCTTTGCCCTATTGCTATGCGACATTACGGCTTCTTCATCCATTCGCCCCAGTCCTTTCTTGTTTCCTCTCCTGTCTTTGGGGCTCCCACGAGTTGGTTGCCTTGTTTTCAGGGTTTGGGGGCAGGCTGACGGACTGCCGCTGCCTCGTTTGGGCCAACAGTAGACCCAGAAGGCTGGGCTCTTTTTGTGAAGATTTTTTGGGGGTGTCCGATTGACTCGGCAAATCCTGCTGTTCAGTAGGTGAATGCCTACTTGATATCTTCAAGATCTTCAAACCCTTATTTTCACTGCCGCGGGTATTTATATTTACCAGGGGCAGGGATTGCCTGTTTTTGGGCCTTAACTTGAATCTGTCAAACCCACAGAAAATCAAGTAGTTGCATTGCTTTATTAGTTTGGAAGACAGCGGATCGACGGCTATTGTAACTTCCGCCACCTTGGACTTTCGTTTCCGGTTGAGGATTCTCCAGTTCCTGGTACTCAAGCCAGCATTTTGAGCCTCAGCTAGCCGCAAGGTGTCGTAGTTTGAGGGGCATTCTTCTTCTTTAAAGTATCCCACGAGAATGATGCGGCGTGGTATATCTACATTAGATACCACCTTCAGTTTGGCACCCTCTATTGGGGCGATAGCCCTTAGCGGTGGTTCACCCCTGCAGGTGATAGAAAGCCAGCCTGGGTGAGATGTGCAACCGCTAAAGGTTAGCTTTATAGCACCATTTTATGGCTGATCACCTCTCCAAGGATGGCTTCTGTATGGCAGACCGTGGCTGGATAGTCGGGTGGTTTTATGCCCAGCCTTACCCCACTCAGGACATCCCTGAAAGTTACCGACTGCTTAGCTAATGCATCACGATGGGGAAGCATGGTTGCTTCGACATTCGATGCACAGCTTTTCACAGCTTTTGACAATTCACCACGGACCGATCCCCAGGGTTCTTTGGCAAGCCCCCTGGTTTCATCGTAGTTAATCCCCCTGGACAGAAGTCGCTTAAGACGCTTGCAAGCGGCACCATTTAGCCTATCGAGCTCTGCAGTTTGGCCAGACTGATAAATTTTCGCCGGATTTGCATCCTGCAGAGTCACTGCATCTGCCATCTCGACATCATGCAGGGGACTATTCGGCCACGGTATGTCTGTGGCGAGAGCTGATTCAGCTTGAACCGAAAGGTCGCAATCGACCTGATATATTGGGAGCTGTTCTGCTCCATTTGGGTTTTTTTTACATTGTTTGGTTCCATATGAATACCAACGAGTATGGGGGAAAGTAGGTCAGCTGGGACATAGCCCCCAATATCCCACAAGACCAATTACAACCAGAGGGCGTCAGGTATCTGGAGGCTACCGTTATAAGACACACTAACGTAGTGCAATTCATTCCATGAACACGGGTGGGACGACACTCGGAATTACGGGTTTTATCGAGTTATCCTCTATAGATCCGCCATATTTCTTTGCCAAACTGGGGCGCCGTATTCATGGTATGACTCTTCGCCACTTCTTGAGCTAAAACAGCCCCTGAACACAGGAAACTTGACCCAGGGGAAAGGGGTAAAGATTGGAGCTGAGAGAAGAAGGGAAATCTGGTTATAGGGTCGCCGCTCGCATTTGCCGCCGATGCGGGGGGGGAGGGTGCAAGCACCTACGAGTCGATGTTTTGGGATGACGCCGGTGTTTGCAAGGCGAGACATCCTCATCAAATACACTTTGGGAATTCAGATATTTATTTGATATATCTTCAACTTGAGTTGTGAAAGCGGATATCTGTATCGTTACTTGACAATTTCTCAATTCCATCTAACATTATCTGCGGTATGAGGTCGCTGCCTAATAGGATATTTGACCGGGGTATGGCAGCTGGGGTCGGCTAATTTGAGGTGTGGAAATTTTTCTATATCTTTGCTATTTAGCTTATATTTGGGGAGCATAATAGTAAGCCGTGGTAATACATTGGCTTGTGCTTCTATTCATATACTCGCATCGGCTGAGACCAGGGTTAGTGAACAGATTTTGTTAGAGTTTTTCATATTTTTTTGGCCCATTCCTGAAATTTCAAAGTTTGATGTTTGAGTAGGGAATCTTAGCCAGTTTTGTACCCTTTAAAGAGATAAACGATTTTTGTGGCCTTTGATCGATTAGAGCTCTTTATTTGAATAGTTCTCCTCTCATTGTTTGCTTATATGTTTGCAGCATCAGAGCAGCAGGGGATTTCTGTTCTATTTCTTTTCGTGATATTCGGATCTAGCTGAAGCAACTAGCCCTGTTGTTCTACTGGGGTTTGAACTGGTGTGGGTGGTATTTGTATTGTTATTCGGACGACGCATATCTATTTTCGGTGACATATGTTTGTGTTCGGTTGAAGCTTCGATTATTGGGATTTTGATTACTGGCTTGGAGTCTTGTGAAACTTATTTGAAAATCATATTGGGTATATTTAGATGGCTATCTGCTATTTCGTACTGGGTAGTTAAGAAGTCTTTCATTTGTTGCCATGTTGGGCATAACTTTCGGGCGTGAGTGATTGTTACCATAGAAGTAACGACATTTCTGGTAATGGCGATGCGCATATGTTTACCTGAACTGGGTCCCAGTTATCTGTGGGGATTTTCTGGGTTGCTAAAACTGATAAGCAGTTAGTTCCAGTGGACTGTAATTTTATAAACTCTTCACTTATTTCTTTTTGAATTTTCGGTAAATTCATTAAAGTCGTTACTCCTTTATCGGCCAGTACTCTTGTATTTTGGTATCCATTTTTAAGTGCTTCCCAAGCCAAATTAAAATTATTATCGATAAGTGCAAATTGCTTAACTATAGTGCCTGCCTGGCGTTTTGTTTTATACTTGAGGTGGTACAATTTTACTGCAGTAAACATATCCCGGAAAGAAGGCCATTCTTCATAACCTCCGTGAATACCTCCGTTTCGCAATCGGGCATGCCATGCATGTGAATGCCATGCATCGGAATCCTGAGCTCCCATTAAGTTGGGTAAAGGCGGCCCAAAACTGTATTACATTTTGTTTCAAGAATTGATTCTGTATTGTTGGCTGAGCGGCTGTCGCAGTCGTCCTCAGCCAACCATATTTTTTTTTTTTTTGTCTAAAAATTCATTTAATTGATTTTGTATTGAAATTGTATTGCATTTTTTAATTTATCTGTGTATAAAGTAGTTATAACTAGGCTACATACATGTAAATATGTATCCCAAAAATATTTATACAAAGTATTTATACATCAAATTATGTATAGATAAATTAAGAGTCACGACTTGTATTCATCAGTTGGGGCCAGTCTTATACCAGTTATATTTCGCCTCTCTGGCAACACCAACGATGAGTTGGCAGTTGAAGTATGTATACATGCATGATCGAATTCGCTCCATTAATCTCCGGTCTAGATCGATGTAAAGTTTCGGCGACTGCCCGCGCTATTTAGTTTAACCACGAAATTTTTAAAACTTTACATTTAATACCATACAATTATTTAATGCCTCTCACAATTTTTACTGTTTTCAATATCATATTCTACATAAACTTTAGGTGAGTCAATCGTGCTTCATGCTTCCACCTTGTATAATTTCACCATGAGTATCGAACAAAAGTATCGAAAACATTTAACGCTTATATATTTTTGCTATATACCTAAAGGCCCAACCACAATCGACTTTTGCGTTGTTTTGGCGGTGGGGTTACTTTGATGTAACGCAAGTCGCAAGTTTGCCTACCACAATGAACGCAAAACGAAAACACAACTTTTGATTTTTTGACATTGAAAACAATAAAATAAAATTTATTTTGTCCTGAAAACTGAAATATTTTTAAAATGAAATAAAACAAAAATAAAAGTTCAAGTTTTTTGTGAAAGCTGCAAGAAATTGCACAAATGAACTGACAGCGCAAGTGAAAATGTAAGTTTTGGAATCTTGTTTTATTTCTTTGGTGCTAGCGTTGAGTTTTTGTGGATTATGACCATAGGAATTGTGATGCGTGTGTTCAAAATCAACTGGTGACTCAACGTAAGCGCCAAGACAACGCAAAACTCGATTGTGTTTGCCCCTTACGTCATTTGAATGGCAAACGTCTGAAAAGCAGAACTGCGACAAGTGTTTTTTGTTTTTTCGTCCTACAAAGTTTCTAGTTTGTATAATTATAAACAACAAAATAATTAGAAAGTTAAAAAAAAGTAAAAGTCGATCGTTCTGAGCATCTTGATAGTTTCATAATCAGGTAACAAAACGGATATCTGCCTTGGGAATGGCGGACGCTTGGAAATGTTTAGGTATTTACCCCTCGTTTTTCTTAAATTGCCTGAAATGGGAGAGAGTTTGACAAATAAAGCTGGAACCATTGGAAAAAGCCCACTCCAAATGATAATAAAAAAGAAATATTTTCCACTGTTTATTTCTTCCGTTGGCAGTTGTTTTAGTAGATAGGATACTCGTACAAAGTGTGCAATAAATAGGACCTTATCTTCTCTATGTAATAAAAGCTAAGTGGGAATCCCCTTCCAGACACCTTTTAACTCCAAAAGTTGATGTTGAACTTTCGTCCAGTGTAAAGAGAAAGAAAGGGGAAGTGAAGGAGGAATACCGAGAAGAACAAACAATGTAAGAGGAACCGATGTAACTTTTTTAATTTTTCAGTATATTAGTATGCAAATTTAATGAATACACTTTATGAACACTCCAAAGAATAAACAACAAAACATTTCAGTATTTGCTTTTGTTAAAGCAAACAAAAATATGTCGAATAAACACCCTTTGGTGAGGAGTACAATAAAGATTAAGATATAGAAAAGGCATATGTCAAACGGTTTTATAGTGAACAACCATTACGTTTTTGCTAACCATCAAAATTGAAGTGGTATAAAATGTTTTCTTACTTAAAAACATTCGGACACCTTCATAGTCATAATTAAGTAGGTACTTAAAATATTGACAAGATTATTAAAAAAAATCTTCTGGCAGTTTCGCTATTAACGCTCAAGGTTACATTTTTTCTTTTCGTTCGATGGCTATGTTCGAAGTTGTTTCACGATTCGTATACACGCTGGGTTATCAGTTAGAAAATTTCTTAAACCGCTGGTAGTCGGCAGTCAGTTGCTTCTAATAATCTCGCCAAGTGCAGTGAAGCATGATGCAATAACCAGAAGTGACTGATATCAACTCTCTGCTATCCAACATATGCTTCTGAGTTGCCTGAGCTACCCTTTTCAAAAAGATACTTGTTATTTCAGACTTTGTCTTAAAGATAAACTTCACTGTATATGTATAAAGTAGGCAAACTGTTTAGTTTAACCACGAAATATTTAAAACTTTACATTTAGTACCATACAATTATTGAATACCTCTCACAATTTTTACTGTTTTCAATATTCTTTCCATACTTCCAAAATGAACCCTCGGTCTAAGAAGCATTCATAATCAGTTGTCAAATTCTAAATAAACTTTAGGTCATTGTAAACCTTACTAAGTAGCGCAACTTAAATGATGCATTATGCATGAGGAACAGAGCTGCATTGTATCAAAATACCTTCAATAATTGTGTCAGTAATATACTACAAAAATCGTTTATATTGTGCAAGTAATACCTTAAGCAGATATAAACATAGCCCGTTTTAGCATATATAGCGCTTCTCAGTTGTTTTAAAGAGATAATTTTAGTTTTTATTCAGGTTTTTAGTTATTTCGTTTGCTTTTGTCTTAAAGTTTGATACAAAGATTGAAGGTGTTTACAATGCTTTAGGTGACTCAATCGTGCTTCATGCTTCCACCTTGTATAATTGTGCTTCATGCTTCTACCTTGTATAATATCACCATGAATATCCATGATCCAAATACAGAATATGGCGGATTGCGCATGTCAAAATTAGTTCAGCAGTTTTTATTACGTCTTTTTCCTTTAGCTCTTGTTTTTTTCTCTATTTCTTTTATTCGCTTAAATAGGCAACTGTGACGCAGTTGCGCAGAACAAATCAATTTTGAACTCGTGATTGAGCAATCTGGGTATTTTATTTGTGATGAGTATCGAACAAAAGTATCGAAAACATTTAACGCTTCGATATTTTTGCAATATACAAACCATGGTTCAACTATATACAGGTTGGCTCATCTGTAAAGCAACAAAATATGTCTGTTCAAATTGTCAAACTCTGTGTATTTGTGTTGGTGCGAATGGAATGGAATGGAAACATAAAACTTAGCAGTTTTTGTATGTGTAAGTAAAATGTTGCCAATGTGTTGGTTTCATTTTGAGTTTGCCATCTCCTTTTGACAATCCCTTCGACCATGCAATGACATAAATAAAATCAGCTGATGAGATGAGCCAACCTGTACATAATTGAACCATGTATACAAACCCACCATGATGGAATTATAGAATGTAGCCCATTGCGCATGTAAACATTAGGGGGACTCATGTAACCGTATAAATGCCTTATAAAGTGTGTAAACGTATAAATTTATCTAGTGCGTAAACGAACTGTCAAATTTTGTATGAAAAATCATTTATACTAGGTACAAACACCCACCAAATTGGCCAGTTATGCCATTTTGGCAATTTCTTACGCAATTTATCATATAATAAATTGTAATAATAAATTGCCAATTTAAAAAAAATTGCCTAATAAATTGTTTCAAACTGCAAATGCAACCTTGTAAAGTGTGTTTATTGAGTAGATTCAAACGTCAGTTGCGCACGGCTCAACTATATGGTTGGCTCATCTCATCAGCTGATTTTATGTTTTTCATTTCACTGGAGTAGGGATTTTCAAAAGAAGATGGCAAACTCAAAATTAAACCAAAACATTGAACACATTTTCTTACAACACACAAACATTTCAAGGTTTTATGTTTTCATTCCATTCCATTCGCCTAATATCAACACGCACATTTTGAAAGTCTCAACAAATATATGTTCTTACTGTAGAGATGAGCCAACCAGCTATCAAATTACTATTGTGTAAGCTAAATAGAGTTGTAAGAACACCACTCAATTTAAATCGAAATAGCCTCAAATAATTTTTCTGTTTGAACATAGTATTACACAATTTGTATAAATTTACGAGCCCATTTCACTAGGGGGACTCATGAAAGCATATAAACTTATAAGGTGTAAAATTATATCCATTTACACATGCTGTTATATAAACACACTTAGTAATAGGGGGACTCACGAAAGCATATAAACTTATAAGG